>NC_142676.1:10695000-10887500 GCF_964200805.1 Pocillopora damicornis | reverse complement strand
ATTACAGAACGAGTGCAACAAAGAAGGGTTCAATGTCGTTTGTACTGAGAAAGGATATTCTAAAGCCAGAATTGGTATTGTTAGCAACGGCGGGAAAAACTGTGACTCGTGTGACTCAAGAATCGGATTTGGCACGGGAGGAAGCCCTGACTATTCAAACACGTGCGGTAACGAGGCCGGTGTTTCTCCAGATAATGGATACAAACACATCAAAGCCATGGGATACATCTTGGTACAATAAATATGGCTCAGTTTTCGCAAAAAAACACTTATAACAAGTGTAATAGTCATTAAACAGATTTTTCCTGTTTCCTCAGATAGTGACTTATGTCCGTGTATAACTTTGGTTTTACCCTAGATCAATCTCTAGCCATTCTTTCTACTAAGTCTAGAAAGGTAAATTTGAGATACCAAGTTGAACATTCTTTCATGTAAAACGGCATATCAAACAGCATTCAAATATTCTGATAACAAAGGTGTCCAACTCGCTTACTTTGTCGTAGAACTTATTATTGGTCAGTAACGTTTTCCATTATTATCCTAAAATTTCAGAAGGTGTATCCTTTGAGGAAGATAGGCTGTTGTAATTTCTTTTGTTTTGGTTTTCGACATCCCTCCCATCCACTGAAAAGCTCAAAGCCTTGCCTTTCATATTCTCGGAATCCATTGTCCTCTAAAAGAATTAAACAATTGAAAATGAAAAAAAACAAACACTTATTAAACCCTTGACTCCTAATAGAGACAAGCACCTAATTTCTCTTACCTTATCACCCCTGGATCAGACATTAAGGTCACTCAAATCAAGGAATTGATCACCGACTAAATCTCTCAGTGGACTGTTAAACTAATTCTCCTCCTCTGCTCCTCAGAAAACATAAAGGACGGTGTGGAAAAAATACATCCTGATTTTAGGGCAGATAGGGTTAACCTTGCAATGGATTGGCATCCCACCCAACGGGAGTTGGAGGCACAGTACAGGAAAACTCTAAGGGCCCTCGTGTAAATAACAGGCCCTTAGTTGCTCGACAACAACAAAAGCTAGATAAGCTCTGGCAGGAACAACACTTTTTCTTATGAGCTGATGTTACCTTTCACATAATTTCTATTTCTCAGCCGGTTTATGTTATGAGAGCAGTCACAATGGTCCTAAATACTGTTTTGTCAGCTGCCTAATGTGTATAAATTGAAGTAACCTGGAAGCTAGGGAAAAATCCCAAAGAAAGTTTAGCACGTAACAGCCTGAAAAATGTTTAACATCAATTTTAGCTAAAAAAAAAATTAGAAATAAACCTATTAAGGAAAATGCTCACAAGAAATGCAAACATGGAAATATACATGGAAAACATTTCACACAAACTTTTTACAAGGAGAGAAATGTTGCATTTAGTTATTTTAACTTATGATATCTCATACACCTGTATTATTATCTCTTAAAAGTATAATAAATATGGTAGAGCAAAATTAGCCTATAGCCTCTTCTAACATTCAGGTATAGCATTTTTAAAACGTTTTAAATAAGAACCTACTACTGTGGGTCCCATGTACCCTGTCACTCCCTGGATCGCAGTGTATTTTCTCCCCACCATTTGCTATACATTTCTTTCAATGTTAGTTCTGAGAAGGTGGTAGTAAATTAAAGATCGCTTTATCATAAGGTTGATAATTTTCTTTACTCTCATCACCTGTTGGTTTATAAATTTATTGATTCTGTTAAGAGAACCTACTCGTTTGTTCTCGTTAAGAGAGCAAACGTGAAGAGGATAATGTAGAATTTTCTAGCATCCAAATTAAACCAGCATTACACCGGTTTTACTTTGCTTCATTAAGTGAATGGTCTACAAAACTCTAGACACCCTCTCAATCAATCAAATGCAGTAGCTTAAAACCAATCAAGACTTGATGGTGAACATTTTCCTGCATATCAGACAGTTTGCATGTGTTCAATTTGAGAGTCCATTGCCTTTTTGGGTTATTGTTCTTAGGTCTGACAGACCCCTGTGATAACCTTTTTGTTGGTTTTTATGTCTTTTAAGTAGAAAGCCCTCAAAAAACTCTAGTTTTGGTTTAAAAGACTTCAAGCAAAGGATGCCATGGACTTAAATCAAACTTGATCTCACAGGCATTGATGCTCTCCATCTCCATGCAAGGCCATGAAGTAGTAATTTTCATGTAAACCTCATAAGGTTGCAGTTTTAATAAAAAATTGATCATAAAGGGCCAATAAGCTGGAAGTTTATCATGGCTGGCTTTTCACTGAAAACAAATTGACCTTAAAGCTGTCCTTTTTTAGCAGCACACTGGTCAAAAACTCTGACTGGGTGATCCTAACCTCTTAAAGCCACAGGTCTACTTTCTGAACAGTTGCAGACACCCACACCACAGGCTCTGTAATGATGTTTGGTATCACTTCCCTTGAATTCAGTTTGGCAACAGTTACAGGCTAAAATTTGAGAGTCTGGTACCCAGTATCCTCGCCTTGCTGCTTTAAAGATGAACCCCTTCGGATAAACAATGGCTTTTTTAAACACCCACAGCAGACTGAACAACTTCTGTTACTTTTCTGGCAGCCACTGATCCAAGAGGGTTTTCAGAATACAGACTGTGGTCATCTTGAGGGTGCACAATTTCTTGAGGAACTTCCTCTTCAAGAGCATGGGATAAATCACTGTTCAAACGAGCACAAAATATGTATCTAATATCGAAGAGAAATCAAAACCAAACTCAATCCTTTAACTCACGATGTAATCGTTAATTCTTCCCTTTAGCTGCTACACAATTCTCTCTAAATTAATTACAAGAGTTTGGTGTTAGATCAAGATGAAAACGTATACCTGATATCTTTGTGCACTCTCATTACCTGTTTGCTCGATAACGTATGGACATCATAGATAGAAGTTACATGTTAATCACTTCAGGGAGTTAGGGTTCTGGATTAGTGTTTTACTGTTAATTCATTTCAGAAGACAACCTTACTTTAAGTCTCATGTGGGTTGAGGCTGAGCCTCCACAGTTGACGGTTTTCCAAAACAGCAGTCACACACTCTCACTGGTTTCTCACCCCAGCCTCGTTCTGGTACGGGTTTCTTATTGGTTGAACATGCATCACAGACCCCACCTCCATATGCACGACAGTGGTGCTTAGTCTTTCCATCGCTGAATATTTGACAGCATACCTGACAAGCCTAAAAGATAATAAGTTAAGACATTTTTTTAAACTAATTTGGCTTTTAAATTTGTCTCAACCAAAATTTGGTAAAAAATGACGCAGTCTTGAAATTTTTAATAGCTGTTATCTTTCCTGGTTTTGGTTGATTAAAAAACAAGAATTTTTAGGAGTCTACAAGTACAAAGCACAGTTGAGAAAAACTACACGACTGCAGCTAATACTGCCCTGCATTTTCAGTGTAGTGCAGAAGATGACATTTAATCTGCTGGGATACTGCCAAGTGAGAGGTTTTGCACGTATGAATAGAGGGGGTAAATTTCACATAAAAGAAGCTGTGGCACTGCGTCAGTGGAGGGTATTACAAGATAATTTAGCCTAATCAACTGTGTTGCTAAGGTAAATTGGCCACTGTAAAGGTTTCATAAGCTGTGTAGATCACAAAAGTCTTTTTCTTTAGTCTATTCTTTTTATACAACCACAGGACGAAATTGCAAGAATCCGTAAACGGAAACGTGGCAGAAACATGTTAAACCGTTCTGGAAACACGACGGATAACCTGTGTTTCCGTTACCGGTTTCGTGACGTTTTCTCGCGTTTCTGTTGCTGCGTATACAACGGAACCGGACCACTTTTTGTGCATGTTAAACATAACTGAAACATGGAGTTGCATGTTTCCGCCACGTTTCAGAAATACGGAAACATGTGATTTCGTCCTGTGAACGACACTGATTACAGTAAAAATTTTTTCGTACGCTGTGCAATGTAACGTTGCGTAACGTAGCATGTATTTAGAACGTACTGTTCATTGAGACTATTAGTTTTACTCAATAATTCCGCTTCCGATCATATTTCATATTATATTTCTTGCAATCATATTTTATCGTATGGCACTAAGTGCAGCCTCTTCGCCGTTTGGCAGTAACTCAGCTCTATTTCTTCAGTCTCGCAACAAATGTAAGTTTTGGTACTTTGTAGGCTTCATCATTATTTTCGTTGTAATTTTCCTAACTGTATTAAGTTTTAGCGTATTTAGTTTAATTTAAATTGTAATAGGTTTTCCCTCGTTATTTAGTCAACAGTTTTAACCGATCCTACCAACTGGTATCAGAGATTGTTGAAATTGAATGTATCATAAAGATGCGTTAAAAAAAATGTCTGTATTTATTGCTGAAAGTCGCCCATGGAAGCCACAAGCTGTCATATTGAGCCTTAGACTTCATCGTGTATGACCGTAGTGTACAGAAAGTTCACTGGAAACTGAGCCAAATTTTTTCTTACTTACTATTATTTCAGAATTTGGGACCCAATAATCTTGGACCACTCTGTCTATGATCCAGTTGGTCACTGCCTGACTGGAAGGAGTATTGAAGACTGCTAACTGCATCATCGACATAGTTAATATGATCCAAAACCGTCTGGTTCCATGGCCACCATCCAGCTTAGCAAACATTTGCTAAATGCAAAAAGCGTGTTGCAATAAAAGATGCAAAAGAATTTTTTCTTTATAAAATAGCTGGAACTTGCTGGTCAAAACTTTTCATTTAATACACCTGTCATCCTAAACACCCTTATAAAATTGAAATTTGTTTTAACTTTATTTTATTAAAAGAAAGACCGCACTTTTTATTGCTTTACTGCCGTAATAATCCTATTGGGATGTTGTGAACACTAGGAAAGTTTAAAAATCGCTTGCTTCCGGCTCGTGATTAACAATTTTTCATGTGTTCTCCCAACATTCTGCATGGTTATTATAATGATGGTAAACCAATAGAAAGTGTGGTATAATGCTAAAACAGAACACAGGAATCTGTTTCTCCAAGCAATGTCACAGATTATAATGAATTATTTGGAAAAATTGGCTTAATTTATCGTTCGTGGTCGAGCTTTAAAACTTACCCCAGGCCATGCATGGCGAAGCTCAGTCCGGGACCGCAGTCTTAACTGGGTCCTCATTTTCAAACCAGTACTGACGGCTACTATAGATTACCCCACATCCTTAGCACTCCAGAACAATACCTGACCATAACAGATTTAATGAATCTGAGGTTACAGTGAAAACTCAATGAAATTGAACCCTTTACACGCTAACATGAGTGTACTTATTCTTCTTACTGTTCCCTGTAAATTAAATGGTACTGGCAAGGTGAATTTGTTTAAAGGAGCCCCCCTATTAGGAGTCATTCGTTTCATTGCATGACCTTGAAATAATTAGCTGCTAGTCACTCTTAGGGGTCAAAAGGTTTAAGACTTGTGCATCTATTGACCTAAGAAATTTAATGCTGGCACTGCACATTTTTCTATAGGAACCAGACTAATTTGGCTTCCTAAAAATACAGAGTTACATGTATATGCAAATTTTTGGGTGCCCCACCAACCACATATTGCAAGTTCTAGAGTTTAATGATAACATTTCAATATTGGTACAAATGATGTTAGTTATTATTAATACACCACTGTAACTAAATATATTTTTAAAGTAACTGTTGACATATATATATATATATATATATATATATATATATATATATATATAGAAGGCCGAAACAGTACTGTCTGCAGTTAGATATAGCTCTTTGGCATACAAAGCTTTGCTTTCATGTCCAAATTGAGCACTCTACTAGGATGAGTCATTGCTGCTAGCATTATGCATGCTCACTAGTTTTTCTAGTTTGAGCACTCTGGCATGGCTTAGATGATCCCACATATGTGAGATCACTTGAGGTGGCTATATAGTCTTTCCTCCATCCTAGCATCAGCACTGCACTGATTCGGCCCAGAAGGCCGAAAAAGTACTGAAAGCTTCTCGGCCTTTTGGGTAAGGTTAAAAGGCTTATGAAAAGTTTATTTTCCTTGCTTTTGCAGCAATTGGTCAACATGGACAGCCAGGAAAGTGAAAATATCAGCCAGTTTACTACAGATAACTCGGCAGCGAATCCAGGAGACGTCGTAGACGCAAGCGTGGTAGAAGGTTCACAGTCCTGGGGCGCAGACGTGGAAATCGAAATCCCTGAGGTACTAAAAAATCTGGAAAATAAGGGTGTGAAATTTCAGGCCGTGCCTTTTTTGAATGCTCCTAGTCAAAGTAGAATCACGAAGGATCGCTCTATTTATTTTAGCGTTGATACAACCGTCACATCGCAAATAATTCTCGAAGCTTTTGACGCGGCAGAAATCGATATTGACGCTATCACCGGAATCCAGAGAAAGGCGTCCAATAGATCTTGGATCGTGACTTTTAAGAGCCGTGCAGCTAAAGAAGCCGCTCTTGAAACACCTTTTGTCGTGATTGCCGGTCTCAAAGTGTTCCTGGGCGACTGCGAAAATCGTTTGGTCCTCGTCAAGATCCATGAAGCCCCCGCTGAACTACCCGACACTGCCGTGATTGGCCGACTCAGCCACTACGGTCGTGTCCTTTCATTTCGGCGCGACAAAATTGCACAACATATCGAGAATGGAGTGAGAACGGCTCGAATGGCGCTACATCGAACTATCCCTGCCAACATCAACATAGCTGGTGAACCTATCAAAATATGGTACCCAAATCAGCCAAAAGCTTGCCGGAATTGTGGAGCTACTGACCACATGGCCAAAGACTGCTCTGCAGTCCGTTGTTTTAATTGTGAATGCCCTGGGCATCGAGCTCAAGAATGTAAAGACTCGCCAAGATGTTCCGTTTGTTTAGCGGACAACCATTCCATGCCTCAATGCCCCTTCCTGCTCTTCAGCGCGAACGTCGATAGTGAGCCAACGCCACCTAAAACTGAAGAGGAAAAGAAACAAGAGCGAGCCCAGCGCGCCAAGGAAAGAGAAGAAAGGCAGAAAAAACTACAACAACAGAGAGAACAACAGCGACAACAAGAAGAACAACAGAAATTACTAGAAAAGCAGGAACAGCAAGAACAACAGAAACAACAAGATCAAGAGAAACAACGAGAACAACAACGCGACGAAGGTAGAAGAGAACGACCAAGAGAACGAAGAGACGAGCGAGGGAGGGACGATCGAGAAGAACGAAGAGATGACCGGAGAGACGACAGAAGAGGGAGAGATAGAAGCGATCGAGATTATTATCGCGGCCGCGATGACCGCGATAGATCTTCCCGCCGTGACTACTCTGGCTCCGAAACTGATGATGATGGATGGGAGAGAGTTAAACCTAGGAGAAGGCGGTACAGATATTAATTTTTTATTTATATTCAATGGGTAAGCTTAAAATAATTTCTCTAAATGTGCGAGGACTCGGGTCCTCCAGTAAAAGTCGAAAAATTATTCAAGAATTAAATTATTCAAACTGTGACATAATCCTTTTACAAGAAACACATGTCTCATGCAAAAAACAAGCGGAGGAATTCGAAATACTCTGGCGCGGCAAATGTCTGTGGTCCTTCGGGACTGGCAGGTCTGCCGGTGTTGCCATCCTCTTTTCTCTAAACTTTCCAGGCAAAATTATCCGCTTTTTGACTGATTCCGAAGGAAGAATATTGAGCTTACTCATTGACTACTATAATTCTAAACTAAATTTAGTAAACATTTACTCTCCCAATACTATTTCGGATCGTAAAAGTTTTTTCTCTTGTCTGCACAATTACTTTCTCCCCCAAGGGGACCTAGTGATCGGGGGAGACTTTAATTGTGTGGACAATGTCCTAGATAAATTAAATTGTTCCGCCATCCTATTGTCTGATCAAAAACTTCTCCGATCCCTTTGTGCTGACTTCTCACTTACGGACATTTGGCGCAAAAACAACCCGCGCAAAGTAACTTTCACCTGGTCTAATAAAGACCATACCCAGGCATCTAGAATTGACCGCTTTCTCGTCGCTAAAGGCTTAACCCTAGTAACGAAATGTAATATTCTTCCATGCGTATACGACCTATCCGATCATGACTTTGTAAAAATTGAACTAACGACTAACCCTTCTAATCACGGTCCTGGAATTTGGAAGTTCAACAGCTCTTTACTCTCAGATGTAGAATTTAAAAACATTATGTCAAAATCGATTAACAACTTTAAGCTTAAAATCCCCGAATTCGCCTCCCTCCGCGAATGGTGGGATGCTCTAAAAATTGAAATCCGCAAAACAAGTATTTCATACTGTATCCGTAAACAGAGAACAGCAAATGCCCAAAGAATCCTAATTACTAAGCAATTAACCCATGCTAAAAACGCTTTACATTTTAATCGCTTAAATAACCCAGGTGTAATTAGCGATTTGGAAAGCCAATTGTCCTCTCTGATCTCGAAAGAAGCCGAAGGAGCTAAAGTCCGCTCCCGAGCACAATGGTTCGAAGAAGGTGAGAAACCAACACGCTATTTCTTCCGTCTGGAGAAAAAACGAGCTGACATGAATAGTTTTGAATCTTTTTTTGACGAGAACGGTGTTCTCAGAAGTTCTCAAAATGATCTTGAAAGAATTTTAACCAATTTCTACAAGAATTTATTCACCCAAGATCCTCTTGATATGCGAATTCAAACTGAAATAATTGACGGTCTCGAATTTTCACTGACTGATTATGAGCGCAATCTATGTGAAGGCCCTTTTTCTAATAAAGAATTACTTACTGCATTGGAAGGCCTTCAGACCGGCAAGTCACCCGGTTCTGATGGTCTCCCAACAGAATTTTACTCGTGTTTTTGGAACGATTTGAGCGAATCTCTCCTTTCGGTTTTGAACGAGGCCTTTCTTGCTGGCTCCCTCGCGGATAGCCAGTACGAGGGCCTCCTACGACTCATCCACAAAAAAGATGATCGACGCCTCGCAAAAAATTGGCGCCCAATTTCCTTGTTAAACACTGACTACAAGTTAGCATCTAAAATCATCACTGAACGACTGAAAAAAGTCATGAACTCCATCGTGCATTCAGACCAAACGTGCGGCGTGGTCGGCCGCACTATCTTCTCAAATTTGGCCTTACTTCGTGATGCCCTCGACATGATTGACAAAACTAATGAACCGGGTATTCTCATTTCCTTAGATCAAGAAAAAGCTTTTGACCGAGTTGACCACGAATTCATGATGAGAGTATTGCGTAAATTTGGTTTCGGCCCCTCCTTTTGTGGGTGGGTCGAACTATTTTATTCTAAAGCCTTCTCTAGAATCATTGTTAATGGCTCCCTGTCCCCCCCTGTCCACTTAAGAAGAGGGGTGAGACAAGGATGCCCATTATCTCCTCTCCTTTATGTGCTAGTTTCAGAAGTATTATCAACGCAAATCCGTAATTGTAAAGATATTGAAGGTTTCCTGCTCCCCGGAGCAGGGGGCCTTCAATATAAAATATCCCAGTACGCTGACGACGCTACTTGCATCTTAAAATCCGAAAGATCTCTTTCTTCACTTCTCCGAGTCGTATCAAAATTTGAACAAGGATCTGGCGCTAAACTGAACACGTCCAAATCTGAAGCAATGTGGTTAGGAAAATGGCGAACTAGAATTGAATCTCCCTATGGCCTCAAATGGGTCACTAAAATGAGAGTGCTTGGTGTTTACTTCTCAAACGGCCTCGTCAACGTCGACGACGACAATTGGCGGGCCAAATTAGACAAACTAAGTTCGGTTCTAGATCTTTGGAAACAAAGAGACCTGTCTTTTATCGGTAGGACCTTAATTGTAAATACTTTAGGCGCAAGCCGTTTATGGCACGTTGCTAAAGTCATCCCCCCACCCCGTTGGGTGCACGATAGCTTTAAGTCGATCATTTGGCCTTTTATCTGGAGAGGAAAAATGGAAAATGTTAGTCGCGATCGCTGTTGTGCGCCCCCATCATCCGGGGGCCTCAACGTCGTTAATTTTAAAGCTAAGTGCGCTAGCCTGCGCCTTTCTGTTTTTTCCAGTTTAAGGGATGACTTTGGCACATCCAAATGGCATTACCTAGCTCGATATTTTTTAGGACATAAGCTAACTATTCTAGATCCCCGTTTTTCTTTTCCCACCAATTCTGCTCCCTCTTCCCTCCTTCCTTCCAATTACTACCGCCTTTGTCTAGATAATTTCCGTACCTTGCATCAGAAAACTGGTGCCTTACCTGATTTACTCACCGGTAAGAATTTATATCTTTTGTTGCTTGACCCCGTCTGCGTTGCACCCCGGTGCTCCGGTTTTTGGGCGTCTGCTATGGACCGCCCCATCAATCGTTGGGCCTGGGTGTGGCGCAAGTCTCGCCTAAAGCTAATTGAAAACAAGAAGAACGATCTAATTTGGCTATTGATCCATAGAATGATCCGCGTAAGATATCTCCTTAAGTCTTGGGGATACATCAATAATGACAAATGCGCGATCTGCGGAAAAACGGAAACTATTGAATACTGCTTCTTGGGATGTCCCAGAGTTGTGAAAGTCTGGGACCACTTCTCCCCCCTTTTCCGTGCTCTACTCGACTCCCCCTTCTCTATCTCCCCTGCATCTATCTACTACCCTTTTTCCCTAGACCAATCTACCACCGCTATATCCTTATCTAACTTTCTCAAGGCAACCATCATATATTGGTGTTGGCTTGCCAGAAATAAAGCTACCTTCGAAGGTTCTCTTTTGAGCTCCAACGCGATTATAGACTTAATTAAGAAAGATGTCCAACTCAGAATTCTTAGTAACGACATTGATACCTTAAGGAATTTTTGGTCTTTTAAAAACGTACTTTGTTCGGTCGACGCTGGTAAGCCCATCTTCTTCCCCTCTCTTGCTCCCCCCTGAACCTTTGTATATAATAAAGTTTGTTAAATCTCGCCCATGGGGGGTGCTTACTCCGGGCTACAGGCCCGCGCGCTGTTTGCGCCCCACATGGTCTGAAATATCTCTTTGTAAATAGTAAATAGAAAACTTTTAAATAGAACTTTGTTACCTCTTACAGGTGGGCGCTTACTCCGGGCTGTTATAGCCCGTGCGCTGTTCGTGCCGCCTGTAAGAGAAAATATCATTAGTTAATTGAGACCTGTAATTACCTAAATAACTCATAATTTAATTCGAATACTTTGATCAATTAGAATTGTAAATAGATATCATTGACGAAATAAAACTGCCTGGTCTCCAGGCTTTTATATTTTAAAAAAAAAAAAAAGTACTGTCTGCAGTTAGATATAGCTCTTTGGCATACAAAGCTTTGCTTTCATGTCCAAATTGAGCACTCTACTAGGATGAGTCATTGCTGCTAGCATTATGCATGCTCACTAGTTTTTCTAGTTTGAGCACTCTGGCATGGCTTAGATGATCCCACATATGTGAGATCACTTGAGGTGGCTATATAGTCTTTCCTCCATCCTAGCATCAGCACTGCACTGATGAGGCCCAGAAGGCCGAAACAGTACTGTCTGCAGTTAGTTATATATATATATATATATATATATATATATATATATATATATATATATATATATATATATACTTACATATACCACGCAGATGAAAAGTGCTTTGTGTGCACGCACAATTCGCTAGTGCGAAAGTCAATAGCAAGTACTATTCACCTCTGCATGCGATAAGACCAAGTTGCCCGTGAAGAGTTTAATTTCCGACTATCTTTCAGTTTATTCAAGAATATATATTATTTTTTTGGTATCTGTATGATAAATACTCATCAATAGCACTACACAGTGTCATTGATGGATATTTACTGAGCTGCAAAGCGGCGAGATAAATATCCACCTCATATGATCTCCACTTTAGTGAATAACTCTTAATTATATATAATATGAAATAACAATAATAAAAATAATGACGATAATCATTGGATAGTACTGTTGTTGTTGTGAATTAAGTGTGGAATAATCCTTTATGCACAAACTGTACATCGTTAACCCCATCCTTTTTAATTCCTTGCTGAGTATATTTTTGAAGCACCATAATTCTAAGAGAAAACAAATTTAGAAGAAAACAAGATATCTAAATATTACTTAACAAATAGAGAAGCCTTGACTGTGCTCTGTTCTGTTGTAAAGCACACAGGAAGCGGCTAGAGCACGAAAGAAGTGTAGGGAGAAACACTCGACCACGACTCCCAAGCATTACGACCAATTTTCACAACAAAATTTATTTCCGAAGCGAACAACAGTGTCGTCAGCATGCTCTATACTCTCATAAAGTACGCTACAATAAGCCAATCAGAATCCCTGTTAGAATGGACCACAGTAGCTTTGACACCGGCATGATTAGTATGAATTTTGACAGTTATGCCAGTTTGGTTATATTTTTCATCATTCCTCTTTTGTTTTGTTTTGTTTTTGATCTCGAAACTTTACTTACTATACAAGTGTTAGCTGTGTTTGATTTTTATTACCGCACATAAGCTTGCCATTTAACTAAGCGTGAAAACCTCTAAAACTCGGACTGTCCATTTCGTTTTCTCCCGGAGCATTTTCGTTCCTGCTCACGTTGTAATAACGTACATTACAGCGCCTGGCCTTATAAAAAACCTTTGTTTGGTTCTTCTGTTGCTACTTGCCGGCTCGCTTGTTCCGAAATTTCACTTTCAATTAGCGAAAAAAAGCCAGAGAGAAGTCCCGGGAAAGGTCAAACATAGTACAATTTGACAGATGGCGTGACAGCTTTAGCTCAGCTCTATGCTCTGTACTCTCATAGAGTACGCTCTTTTAACCAATGTCAACACGCGTTATTTTCAAATTTATGATAAAAATAATTATTTATTGCAAGTGCTTACCCAGACCACTGGAGGAACACATTTTTGGAACAACCAGATTCTGTTTTCCCTTCTCCTAACAGACCTTTATTCGAAAAAGGAAAGAAAGTATTGAAAAATTATGCATGTCATATGTGAGGTTAATTTCCGATTTAAATCAATATCATGGAAGGAATACCAAAAATAAGTGTGACTAGCAAGGCAGAGAGTAATTTAAGGTTACTTCCCACCTTCAGAGGCCGAAACAATCGTTTTTTTTTCTTTGACTAAATCGAAATCAGACATTTTACCTAACATCTGCAAAAAGAAAAATTTAAAAATATCAATAAGCGTCTCACTTATTTAGAAAAACGTATTTTCAAATAAAAGTTAATAAATTAGGAAGGTGTTATAATCTGGAAACTGAGCGAGTCCCCTGAAAGTGATGCCATGTTATTTGCATATTTTGTATACATCGCGCACTTGAAAAAATTTTCACGTAGAAGTGCAGTGCGTTCACGTTGCGTTCATCGAAAAATCAAAAGCAGAAAAAAGTCCTTGGGCTAGGATGAACAAAAAAAGGGGCCCAAAGAAGAAATTAAGCGCACCATTCCTCCAAGAAAAGAATAATATCCTTGCTGAAAGCGATAAAGGTTCTTGGTTTGACCAAGAGCCTCTGACAAGCTCGGCAACTGCTGAAGTTCCGCAACGTGCGAATATCATTGGAGCAAGCAGCTTAAAAATCAAAGTCAATGCAGATCGCAAACAAGATTGTTCGTCGGAATCTGACGGAACCGATCCAAAAGCACAAGCAATCGCCCCGAATCGTAATTTCGAAATCATAAATAAACCTACCCGAGTGAACTAATTTCAGAAATAAGGGTATTCCTTAAGCTGTCTGAAGACTCTTGGTCTTGCTTTTCGGCATTTTTTCCAGCTTTGCCTTTTTTATCGTGGGTTTTTTTCCTTTTTTTGCCTTTGGCAACTTTGCCCATTATATTGTCGTCCTCCCCAAAGTTCTACAGAGCCAAAAAGAAAACCGCATTTACCATGCGATACTTTTCGCGGGAATTCTTGATCTATTGTCATTGACGTCGGAAGGTCCCGTTGTCCCATTGGTTTGCGGTTTCAGGAGGCGACATAATCTCCGAGTGTGGCGAGAGTTGATTACGAACATTTATGAGCTAAAACCTCCCATTTGATTTTGAGAGGAGTACATCCACTTTGAGCGAATTTATAGCATATTTAGATTTGACCGATTCTCGTGAAATTTCGCCGAAATATTCCAAGGATAATGAAAAACAAAAGTGTGTTTTCAAAATATTTTTCCCGTACCGTCCAATTACGCATCACGTCTCGCATATTTTAAGCTACTCCAACTTCAGATGGGATACATCGACAACCAATCAAAATATAGGAAAAGCCCGATACACTTTAGTTAATTGATGCCTTGTGAATAAGACTTTGCAGCCAGTTTGTACGTGCTGCGGTTTCCGGTACCCGATAAATTCAATAGAAGAACCATCGGTCGTTTCGCCCCTTACCGGCTCCTGACACTTCCTAAAAGTAAAACTCGCTTAAATTATATTTTTATCGTAAAGTACATTTACTCAGCTTTCTTTTGATATATAATTTGCTAGGGTTTCGCTTAAACTAGCGCGCGTACGAATTTTTTCCCAAAGGACACTCGCGAAGGTGGGAAGTAACCTTAAGCTCATTATTTCATAGCTCACAGCATTGGTAAGGTTGTCAAGTACGCACACTTGTCCAGCCATTGATTGACTAGAAATCATCAACAGCAACTTATGCACTACAGTAACCTTTCACAACCAAGATCTCCTTTAGCAACTCTTCTTGGAGTCTGCCATACAGTTCATATGATGTTCGTTTGGAGAATTTGGTATTAGATCTACCGATAATCCCCTTGTTGACATTTTGTTTTTATTCTCATCACTTGTCTGCTTGATTAATGGTATTGTAAGGAGAAATTGTGTCTTAGTCACTCATGGGAGTTAAAGGGATAAATAATGAGCGGAAAAAAGAAAGCTTGTGGCAAGAACTCCAAGAGTCTGTGAATGTCAAGAAGATGGAAAAGTGTGCCTAATTAGATATGCTTTAAATCTCACCCTACAAGTAAAAATCCTGTTGTCAAACTGGGCTTGGTAGTGGCATCTGACATCGCTGTGGTGTGCTGATGATTCATCGTTCTCGTGATTCATGCTCTTTTGACAGCGTGCTCTACAAGTATTAATATTAAATAATATTTGATTCAAGGGTTAAATTAAAAATCATGTTAGGAAGCACTGAAAAACCGAAGTTGTAAGTAAGAAAAAAAGTTTTCCTAAAGTTAAAGATGGGCTAAATGAACACATTTCCAGAAGTCAATAAAGTCAAAGCTTATATGACTTGCAAAATCTAGACTTTACCCATCGCATCCTAAAATTAATATTTATATTCTCATTGCAGTTCTATATACAATTCCTATGGTATGAACAAGAGGAATTTGTTAATGGTCAATAGCTTCTTTAGTTTACAATCATTCCTTTATTCTCATGACCTTAATGTCAGCTCAGCTGTGGTATCATCGGGACAAATCAGATGTATCTCAATTCTAATAAACTATATAGTTGGGCTTTGAGCTAGTATCTTTCAACTGGTGGTTTTAAAGGGTTGAGTGAAAAAGCTATTGATAAAGTCAACTTAGCTGAATACAGAGAAGAAAATGAATAAGGATTTATTCCTGAAGTTGATCTTGAGTACCCACAGAAATTACACGAAATTTGTATTTCGCAAGATATGTTTTAAAATTATAATGAAAAAACAGGATAAAAATACAATGTAAGCGTCGGACAGGTTAAACAATTAGTTCTAACATTGTCGTATGAAATTAAATCTTGTGACACATTTCTTCGGATAAAGTTCCTGTTGCATCATTGATTTCCTGTTTTTCTGAGATTGTCACGCAATACTAAGCGAGCAAAATTTAAATAGAAAATATTTATTTACTAACAAAGTTTACTGACAAACTTTACTGACAAACTTTACTGACAAACTTTACTGACAAACTTTACTGACAAACTTTACTGACAAACTTTACTGACAAACTTTACTGACAAACTTTACTGACAAACTTTACTGACAAACTTTACTGACAAACTTTACTGACAAACTTTACTGACAAACTTTACTGACAAACTTTACTGACAAACTTTACTGACAAACTTTACTGACAAACTTTACTGACAAACTTTACTGACAAACTTTACTGACAAACTTTACTGACAAACTTTACTGACAAACTTTACTGACAAACTTTACTGACAAACTTTACTGACAAACTTTACTGACAAACTTTACTGACAAACTTTACTGACAAACTTTACTGACAAACTTTACTGACAAACTTTACTGACAAACTTTACTCGAGATCCATGACCTAAGAACATAGCAATTTGATGACTCATTTCCTCGAGAGAGTCCCTTATGTATCACTTCCTGTTTTTCAATGCCACCACCACGAGATCAGAGTGTCAATTTCTTTGAAACAAATGAATAAAGGGGTAAATTTCTAAAGAAATTGTGGTGCTGCGTCGGTGGGAGAGTACAGCAGTTAATTTAATGTTAACAACTGGGTTGAAAACGTAAATTAGCCACCGTAAAGGGTAAAAAAGCTGACGTTTCGAGCGTTAGCCCTTCGTCAGAGCGATAGATATAAATATAAATAAAATAAATATAGATATAAATATCTTTGAAACAAAACTGTCTTTCATTTCTCGGAATTCTTTCCCTTTCATAATATGGAAAGTAGTATAGAGTTGGCGTGTTTGAGCTCATTTTGATGACATGACACCTTTACTATTGACTTAGCAAGGAAACGTAAGGCTCAAGCAAAGTTAAACTTCGCCAAGTGCCTCAGCCATCCGTCATGTCTGCTGATTTCAAGCGGCATTTCATTTTCTTTTTCTTGCCTTATATTTTCACTGCAGCTAATTGTTCTCCGGGTAAATGCTATATTATATCCTTTGTTTCATTCAAGCTTTTCTTAGATCTTTTCCTTGTTCCTTTATTACTCCTAAATCCCCTCCGCCCTAGATGAGGGCTTTTCTTCAAATAGAAACGTAAACCAAAAACGCGCACAACGTTTTTCCATTTGCAGTTTTCCCCCAAACGTTATTACGGAGAGTTATGATATCCAAACTATATCTCAATTCATTCCAAAAGGATTGCATCTCCAAGCAAAAAATTTAAATAAGGCATAAGTCTGTAAATTTATATAAGTCATATCATACAAAAATTTCATCGAAAAATCTTCGTAGCATTGTGTTATGGGAAAAACATATTTATAAGTCGCATTTCCACGCACTTTCATGGGGCACCTGTTTTGTACTAAACTTTGTTTGCACTGATGAAATTAGAAGATCCTCGCAGCTAAGAACACTACTGAAACTAGTAGTTGTAAGTAGGACCTGAAAAAAAATTTCAGGTCCTACTTACAACTACTAGTTTCAGTAGTGTTCTTAGCTGCGAGGATCTTCTAATTTCATCTTTCCACCGCAGTGCAAATATGTGAATTTTCATATATCTAAATCTTCATTTGTTTGCACTGTTTGCTGAATGTTATTTTCCATCATCATTCTCGTCCTTGTTTCAATTCGTTCAATCCTTTCTTATTCTCGTGATCTCTTTCAATGAGCTATAACTTTTTAGCATAATTATCATTGTCTTCATTCGATCCTTCTTAATTAAGCCAAAAAAAATAAAACCTTATTAATCTGCGAGCTTATTACAACCAAGAGAAGGGTAGTATCAACCAAGCAGAAAAGGAATTTGGAATTAATTGATTTGAGAACTTTTCCATCCAACCATTTTTTTAGCTAGTTTAACTTGGGGTGATGACTCTACGGTAAACGTCTGAATTTTTGATAATTTTATAGCTATCAGTCAATTTTGTTCGGTTGCGATCAGAGAAGTATTTACGGTAAACTTTTGTATCCCTAACGATGAAAGTTTGTTTGTATTTTCGTCTAACGGCTGATTTATTTGGCCTTTTTTTGTCTAACGGTTAGCCTCTTTGAGCCCCTCTTATGGGGAACTCTTTCAACTTTCCCTGATGTGCCTCAGCATAAAAGCTATTTAGTTTACCATGTTTATTGATTGTACTGTACGGTGCGCGGAAGCTGAAAAAAAAATGCCTCTCAATATGCAAATACCTAAACAGTCTTTAAAAGCGTTCAATTCCTTGTTTACCTTCGAACATAGAGATGCTGGTTAACAAGCAGAGCGAGTAGGATCATGCGAAAATTAAAGCCGCAGCTTGTTAGAGTTGTTTTCCTCAAAATTTTATTAATATTTTCTGCGCAGTAGCATAGATGAAGTGGTGATGAAGTGGACGTGAGGCGCTTCTCCTCTTCATCCAAAAGCGGCTGAACTGATTTCAGGCGTCCTTCCAGATAATTCTTACAGTCGGACTCGAGGACTGCCTTTTCGTCGTTCCCAAAAACAGCAACGAGAAAGAGTTTTTGATCCTCCGTTTTCCAGATTTCTTAAGTGTTTAATTTGTCTTTACAATTGCGTCGGAAGTGGTTGAAACAACGTAAGCCTGTGGTTTTTCGCACTGCATCATGAAGTGCTTTCTCCCAGTCGGTTATGATACCTTGTCCTTTTGTACTTAGTACTTACTTACTCAGTGGATAGAAGGGCAAGCAATAAATTTGTTGATAAACGTAAATTCTTCTGATTAGTTTATAACGTCTGCTATAACGTCTCATGAACTGCAGTCGACTTTAATTTTTATCCTGAAAAGATGCACGCACCTCGTCAGGCATCTTGCGCTTTTTGCCCTTGCTGAGAACTTGACGGGATTCTAATATCTGCAATAAAAACAAGTAACACCTCGCTAAATCATTTTCAAGACTTTCAAAGGAACAACTCGATCGGTGAATGTACTAAAATAAATGAGACCTGCAGTTAACTTCAAGCTCTTAAGTTTCTCCGCTTGCACAGGATAGGCGCGGCCGAATGGTTTTTCGACTGTGGCGTCATGAACTGCAATTAAAATTAAAATAATACCCGACCCCGGTGGCTAGTTTCTAACATATACATGCAGTTTCCTGTTATACCCTTCCAGACAAAAATTGTCGGTCACCAGGATTTTTCAAGTTAACAATAATTACACAACTTTACACACAGGAAATTCACTTACTTGATCGCTGGAAGTGCTCGTCCCATCATCTGTCACTTTGATGATGAGGTCATCCTTTTTGAAGTCAAAAAAAGTGTCAATGTCAGCGCAAAACAAAATTCATTTATTTTAGCAATTAAGTTACATACCTAACATAGCGCCTTAAGTAATAGTTGACCTGTTCAAATATTTTTCGCCGTTTCTCCTCACGAGAAGCAGTTTGAGTACTCAAGATCTACAGCTGGTTTTACAAATTATATTTAATGTTTCATTTTCTATCTTATTATCAACAAGTTGGCGACGCGTCTTGGGCATTTTGAAACACAGATGTACACACCTTTTTGGAAAAACGTCAACCGAAGTGGAAAAAGCGCCCTTTTTGCGAAAACACTAAAGTTCAATTATTTTTCCTCAATTTTTCAAAAAGAAACTTTCGCTCGTCCTAGTCAGTGGCCTTCAATGGTAGACAGGGATTGAATTTCAGAGCGACGAACTTTTCAAGGATGGGGTGCATGGTAAAAAACTAAAATAAACTTTAGCACTTCTTACTGTTTTTCGTGTGTTTTCCTGGCCTGACCTGACAAACGACTCATCTTCGACTCCATGTGGACGTGTACACGACGTAGATGCATTACCCGGCGTCATGCTGCAGGAGAAAAACACCTTCGTTCAGGGGCTCAATAATTCACCTAGTTTTAGGGTTTTAGGGGGGAGGGGTTGTGAAGAGTAGCCATTTTCTCGAGTAAAAATTTGAAAGGGGTGCCACTAAAAAAATAATTTTGTTTCAAACAGGGACTGGAGCGAAATAAAATCCCTAAATAATAACGTAACCTTCAAAAATTTTCAAAAACCCGAGTTTGCTATAGTGAAAAGACAGAAAAATATTTTTGACGATAGTTATCAAGTAGGTAAAGGTAGGAAAAAAATTGCCCCTTTTATTATCACCAAATAATAAGACATTTCCGAAAAGTGGCGATATCATCTGAGAACATTTCCTCAATTCTAGGGGATATACTCAGTAGTAAAAAGCAATAAAACTCCTTTACCATTTCCCAAACATTGGGAAGTGGTAACGAGACACTTCGAACAGTGTTATGAATAGCGTGATAACATTTACCTGATTATCACTGCAAAAGACTGGGCCTCAGATGCTTTTACTCCAGTAACTGTCAAACAGTTCCACAACCACTGACACAAAGCGCGGTAGCATTCAAGGGAAGTGGATTCATAAACTTTGAGCAGTCCATTTCCATCTCCTCCACAAGGTTCCGGAACCGAGTGAGTATCCAGTATGAACAATTATCGTGACAGAGATCCAATTAGAAATGAAAAGGGTTCGCATGTGTAGATCGACAAGTGTATTTGGCCATTTGCAAGCTCCTGCATTTTCTATTGAAGTTGATCTGTGCTCACCTCAGCCAAAACTCCATCAGCGTATGGCAGTTCTTCTGTAAACTCGAACTCATTCTTTAGATGGTTGTGATCTCTCATAAGTTTGTTGGCATCCAAGACGGTATGCAAAGATGACAAGTCACGAATTTTATTTAATTCCAAGGGATAACTAATGATCATCTCCGTTGCAATCTGGGGTGTGTCATTCAAACATGTTCCTAGACTGTTCTTGTTACCAGAGGCACCTAAAATAGCGTCGCATATTTACAATGCAGGGAAAACACATGCGTTGGTTGCATCGATGGGCACTCCCACGCCAGAAAGGGGGCATGAAGGACTTTCAATGACATCAATTGTAGTGACTTGGCTTACAGGCAGGTGAGTATTCACACAAAAAGAAGGCACAGTATTTTCCAGCCTGTCAAGAACATCTTCCATGGAACATCTTCCTGTTTGCGTCAAAATCGTTACATTCTTGATGTAGATACAGGATATTTATCCATACTGTAGCATGTTGCATTTAAAGAGCTTGCAGTATTGCGGGCTCTGTCGACGTCGAAATATTTCTCGCATATTGTCCACAACAAATGATCTATGAACCGACCTCCATAAAAAGGTATAACTGAACAAACCACAACATATCCAACGTCCCAAACGTATTGCGGAAAGTTACAAAAGCTCTACCATGCGAAAGGAGATGAACTGAGCTGGTCATGAATTGTTGTCCTTTTAACACATTACTGCATGAAAAATACTACCGGAGGTCACGTACGATAGCCGCGATCGAAAAACTGACCTTAAAAGTTGCGTTTGAAATTTCCCGAAAATTGGAAACAGGCAACTTATTCTAGCAGAATATATTAAAACGGCCTTTCGCTCGAAACGCGTACATCGAAAGCATTATCTGCTGCGCTGACGTAAGTCACTGTTAATTACGCACTCGGTAACTCAGGCCCCGTCCTCACTAATGAGAAACAGAAAGCTCACTTTTTCTTTCTGAATTAAATAGACGGTGTAAATTTAGAAGTGAAAAGTTTACTTATCTATATTCAATGTTTAATTTTGCAGCTCGGTAGCCTGCATGTAAACACGTCAAGTAAAATTCACGATCTCCCTAGCTGTAGCTCCTCTACATTGTAAAGACCACCTTGACCTCTTCTTTCTTTTAAAATATCCCGTACCCAAAAGTTTTTCGAGGGTTCCTACCTCTTAGGTCTTTGGTCTTTGGTCTTTGGTCTTTGGTCTTAGGTCTTAGGTCTTAGGTCCTTTTAAGACAACCTTCACCGCATGAGTATTGTGGCGAAATCTTCGTTCTTTTAGGACGACGATTGGACGATATATCCCCACATACCATCAAATTTCTCTGCCAGTTTAAGCCGCTTGTCTCTTTGACTGTGTATTACACTCTGAGCGCCAGAAAGCGCCCGGCGCGAGATTTAAACGTGCCATTCGGTCGAAGAGTTGGGTGGGTGGCAAGCCCCAGCACCTCGACTGATGTTGAAACCGTCTGTGGGACGCTAGGGTCTTGTTTCTTGAATGTGATGATATTATCCAGAATTATAGATACAACTGTGAACAGAAAGACCAAAAGTTTTAGATAGCTTCCCTAAACACGTTCGGCCGCCATTGCATCATATGCCTATTCCTTTGCCGACGCAAGCTGTCCACAAATTTCCACTTTCAACTGGTTTTTTTTCCTCGCAAATTCAGGCTCTCGGCTTAGCCGGTCAAATTGTACTTTTAAAAGATTCTCTTAGGAAAGTCTAAAGTTTATATCAGTTAGGCGAAAGAGGAAAGCCTAACTGCCAAATTCAAGCTCATCCTCTTTCACTTACTTAGTGAGGTGTTAATTTGAAAATATCATTAGCTGTCTCAAAAACACAACCGTTAGACGAAAGGAAAAAGGGGAACTGTCAAATTCAAGCTCGCCTATTATATGACAGTGAGATGTTAATTTAGAATTATAACTAGCTGTCAGAAAAACATAATAGAGGAATGAAATATCTTCCAATCATTAAAGTGTCGGTTAATTAACACCTTTTTCAATTGGACTCCCATCTTTTAAGCTGGGTAATTAAACAACACCAGGATAGACTCTCACATAAGTGTTAGTTCGACTGTTATCCTCTTGTAACAGCAGAAAGAGTTAGAAAGAGTTTAGTTGAAGACCGTTTGGTTTAGAGAAAGAAAAATCTTACCATCTCTCATATTTCAATCTACGGTTAGGTTTGTTTATTACACGCGACGTGATCACATGACATGCTGACCAACAGAATTTCTAAAACTATAAGATTTCCATATTTTTCTATTTTGAATACAGACTTAGTGTTTCGTCTCGGCTGAGAGACTCATGTCGCTCACTAAACACCTTTTCGGATAGTCTGCACAACAATCTCGATAGTCTGCAATTGCTTGTAATCCATTACAATATTTGCAACCATCTCCCGCAGCCACTAAAATATTTTCCTTCCATGAAACAGGCAAACATTTCGAGAGATAAAATATTAGTAAAATGTAAAATTCTCTAAATCATTTTATAACTTTAGATTCTAATTCGTTGCATTAGCTGGTGTTTGGTTTCACTTTTTATACAAGCAAAAGAGGGAAACTAATTAGCATAATCACGTCATGCTATACATCAGGCCGGATATTTTTTTATTAGGTTTTGATGGTCCACGGAAATGTTTAGTATGTCACTGAAGAATGTCGTGGTCCATAACAACATAAAATAATTAATGATGGAAACAAATTTCCAGAAAGGAGGACCAGTTCATTGTGTTCCGTGTGCAAATTATCAGAAGAAACTTCAAGAATTCTTTCAGAGTGTATGCGTCTTGTTTTGAAAATAACACCGAAACATAGTTTTGCTTGTTGGTGTGTCCCTGTAAGTTACGTCGAATGACCGTAAGGACCAGAGTGTCAATTTTTAATTTTTGATCTTCTCCACACTGTGCGTGGCTCATGGCCTGATTCAACGATAATTATTGAGGAGTCGCCATCTAGTCACCTTTGTTTACTTTGAAAGTCAAGGAGCGTTACCACACGGATCATGTTTATGCGACATTTTAGCACAACTTGGGATCCATTTTCCATCCAGTTGTTTTGAATTTCAACATAGAAGATAAACAAACAAAGTTTAGATGGTCAAAGTGATATCTCGAGCGTAATTAAGCAAACACGCGGATTTGTGTTGTTGTAAAGATGTTAGTAGATGAAAGTTAGAGAGATACCTGGGGTTTTGAGGCAATCGGTGACCTCACTGGTGTAAGTACTGTGCACTGATATGCCTTCTTTGGCCCGATTTAAGCCTGTATTTTTAGAATCCTTTCTTAAAAACTGGGTGGTCTAACCAAAAATAAACTTTGGCTTGTGGCGACACAACTATTTTTGAAATATGCCCTGAATCCTTTTCATGGGCAAAAAAAAAAAAAAAAGAGAAAGAAAAAGAAACCTTTACTCTCGACGGGAAATCGAGAGGACCGCTCCTAACGAAAGCGGCACTCAATGTATGGCTGTGACTAATATAACATTCAGACCGTTTACAGTTGAATGTGCAAGGAAACCGGGAGGGAATTTGTTAGAGTGCAGGGGAAGAATTCAAGGCCATTACCCCATATTTTTACCAGACTCCTTGCCCTTCACTCGCAAATTAGTTCACCGATCACATGTCGACACCCCGCACGGAGGAGTTACCCTTACCATGACCAAAGTGCGAGAGCTATACTGGGTACTGCGTTTAAGGGCACTCGTAGAATAAGTTCTCAAGGCGTGTTCAGGCTGCAAGCGGTTTCAGGCTATGGCACTGACAACACCGCCTCCTGGACTCCTATCCACTGACCGCACAGAGGGGAGCACCCCATTTGTGGTTATCGGAGTTGATTTTGCAGGGCCCATCAAGTACCGTATCAGAGCCAAAACAGAAGGAAAGGCCTATCTTGCATTGTGCGCATGCAGTCTTACACAAGGATTATTCCTGGAAGTACTACCAAACCTGGCGACCAATTCCTAAGAAGTTTAAAACGGCTCATCGTGCGCCGCGGGCGCCGGAGAAGATATATTCCGACAATGGCAAAACCTTTGTTGGCGCCGAAAAGTGGCTCAAACAAGTTATGCGTGACGAGAAGAAACAAAACTACTTACCACATGAGAACATCAAGTGGCAATTCAACCTCAGCCGCGCCGCTTTGTGGGGAGGACAGTTCGAGTGCCTCATCGGACTGGTCAAAACAGCTTTAAACAAGACTATCGGATACGGAATGTTGACCTGGACAGAGCTGTGTGAAGTGGTACTGGATGTGGAGATTGTTTTGAATATTCGCCCTTTATGTTACGTCGAAGACGACATACAGTTACCCGTGCTTACCCCTAACTCACTACTATTTCTTCGATCAAACCAGCTACCAGAACTGAAACCACACCATCTAAGAGAATTTGATCCGCGCAGAAGAGCTCAATATCTGCGAAGGTGCAAGCAGGCCTTATGGACGAATATTTACGAGGCTTGAGAGAACGACACCGGATGAAACACAGGGGTCAAACCACGCCCTTGGCCAAAATCGAGGTGGTCATCATCGAGGACGAGGAACGAAATTGCAATAAATGGACAATTGGATTTGTGGAAGACCTGATTTCGGGACGAGACGGAATCGTTCGCGCCGCCAAACTTCGAGCGGGGAAAAGAACACTCGAACGGGCAGTACAACACCTTTACCCACTGGAGCTTTCCTGCGATCGGGAGAATATACAGACTCCCGACGGTAGCCGCTCCTCATCGCATTCACACATTGATACTGATTAGAGATATTTAGGTACACTGAACTGATATACTGGACTAACTTTCTATCTCGTTCATTGAATTTCAATTTTTATCGAGTGTGCCATTCTAGTGTTTTTCTTGTGAGAGATTATTCAGCGTTAATTGATTTTCGGTTGATTTTTTGCGATGTGTCAGATAATTGAACAACAGGATCATATTATGTCTTTAAAAATGAGATAGACCAGAGCATGAGACGGGAGAGGAAAGATCAAGTTGATTTTTTAAATGAAACGTGAAGTTTCGGAACATAACAGATTCTTTATTCTCATTTCCGACACGGAGTTTTTTACGAAAATGTTAATGATGCAGAGGAAAATATTTTTAATCTTTTTAAATTTTTTCCGCAAAATTTGATTAATTTTGCTAGTTTTCTTGAATATACAAAGGAAAACTATTGATCTATCGAAATGTAGGCTATTGTGGAAAACACAAAATAGTCTGAGAAAGAAATAGAGCGTGAGTTAAATTTACATTGAAGATGAATGGTATCAAAAAAAGGAAAAAATTAACTGTTTTTGTAGAAAAAAAATAGATTTTTGAGAGCAATAGTCTGTAAATCACGAGCTTTTTCAAAAAATCGCGGCCACTCAACAACACCGATTTGGCTGAAATTTGGCAGGAAGGGTGATTTCAGCGTCTAACCACGAAATGGGTATTAAAAAGTTGCAAATTATCGTTAAAGCCGGCCTAGTCTGCCATACTTGGTCGGCAACATGGCGTATCGAAGGTGTTCATACGACTTCAACTCGAGTCTTGTCGTAAAGATTTTTTAACATCTCTTGAAATTAATAAAAATCTACCCCTTTTCTTTGCATGTATTGGAAAAATGTGGGAAATGACATACTTTGATGACAAGTTATCTCAACGTTCGAAGGACGTTTTGCGCCGTCTTGAAGAGTGGAAATTTTACCCCAGCTTGTTAGCCTGACATCTCCAATGTTACCCAGTGCCCCAATCCAGAAATTGCCATTTACTTGGAAGAGTGTAAACAATCGATTTGCCATTAACACTCGGAGGGATGGATTTTGCTTACCGTTTTGAGAACGAAAAATATATAAAGAAGACTCTTACGAATTCAATCAATGCCTTGAAGAGATGTTGTTGTTGATGCTTTAGACAATGTTAAAATTCCTGGAAGTGTGCTCCTACTAAGGGAGTATGTCCCGCTCTCCTCACAGTATTGTAGATACTGGTTAATCATGCGCTCGTTGACCGACATCCTGATAACATTTGGCGTCTGCACTACTTCCCCGGATAACAATTTCAGAACCTTTTCACTAAAGGGAAAGTCTTGCACGATGGATGGACTAGTGAGAAAACTCAGAAAATTACCTGCCTGATCAATTTTACAACGAGGAACCGATTTTAGTGCCACGAGTGTCCCACACCCATGATTTGAGCTGTACTTCCTTACCTCGCAAAACGTGTATTTTGTGAGGCCAGGGATGAAAGGTCGTATTTCTTCGTAAGTGGAAACATTCACCATTATAGAAATAATTTGTTTTCGGATGGTTTTACCTGGCGTTGCTCTGCGCTTCTGCAAGGAAGATACTAAATAACACTCTGTGATGACCCAAACTTGTTTTTCTTGGCGGTTTGAATGCTTCACACAAATTTTCGGATCTTCCTAACTCGTCCCATAACTCACCGTGATAACTTGGAGACAAAGTCTGCAAATTTGCAACCATAGCGCCGCTTGCTTCGGTGATGTTTCTTCTTTTGGTTCACTCCATTGCTGACTGCAGGCCTGTGTCCATCATTGTAACTGGGGTTACTCCACAAATACTGAGGAATTCGTTCAACTCCTTTTTCCGGAAGCTCTCAACAAAATGTCTCTGTATCTGCTGCAAGACTTTGTCGTTCTTTAAAGGAATGCCATCCGGTGGTACTTCTGTCTACCTCAGGAGAAGGTGGGACCCCGTGAATAGAAGTAATCAATCACATAGATCGAGGAACAGTACACTTTCTTGGCTTTTATCTTCATGTTTTTTTTTTGTTTAAAATTAAAAGTAACACCATGTTGATCGATTAATTCTTCTTTAAGTATACCGTGCTTTACTGGCATTAAAACTTAACCTGATTTGTAATTACTTTTGTTAAAGGATCATCATAACAAGGACATCAAACAAAGGGGTAGTTTTTACTTACATGTCCTGTTTGCTATGATTTGTCAGGTTCTAAAGCGTTATCATTGTTCTTGTCTTCATCGCTCCTATTGTCATCGTTAACAGTATTTACACGATCATTCTCGTTTTTACTGACATCAACATCGCCAATATCTTTGGCACCTCCCATTGTCCTTGTTATCAGCACGGCCCTCATCATCCTCGTTAAAACTGATATTGAGATCGCCAACATCTTTGGCACTCCTCCCTTTGTTGTCGTTATCAGCACCACGGCTATCATACTCGGTAAAACTGATATTAACATCACCAACATCTCATCGTCATCGTTATCAGTACGACCACCACCTTTCTGAAATTATTCTTCTTCACTTCGCCCTCTGTTCGGTAGCAATCCTACTCTTTTCCTGCATTCTCTGCAAATAGCTGTATAGTAAAGGAGAGAAATATGTGTTTGTAAAATCAGTCAAAATATCATATTTTACAATGCTGATTGTTCCATAAATAAATAAATAAATGGAAAAAGTAATAATAACAATTATGAAACTACAGTAAAACAAATTTATGATATGCAATATTTTTGAAAATTTCAGAATGTTCGTTGGTGGTAAAAACATCTCTACGAATAGCTAAAAATATTCGTTTCTTTATGATATGAAATCATTTAGTAAAATGTTGAAGCATTTCTTGATTTTGTTCATAACAGGTAATAATATTAATAAAGTTGGGGACAAGGATGGCAACTAGGATTTGCACCAGAATTTTAAAGACTATCTAAATCAATTTTATCCTGAACTAAAAAAATTCGTCCGTTTACTGGGAATCGATGGTTGCGAGAGGCTAGGGTCAAATGAGTCTGGATTCAAAGTTTGTTAAGGTTCAAATGGTTTCTTTATTTGGAAAAAAACTTACTCTTTTTGATGGATAATAGCTTCTACACTTTTCTGTTTGTTTTCTCGAAATCGATGTTCAAAAATGCCCAATAAACTGTAATCAAACTGTGTTTGTTTTTCTAACAATCAAGGCTACCATAGCAACAATACAGCTCCAAGGAGACAGGTTTGTTGCTCTATCTGCTTTTAACTCGAAAGCAATATAAATAACCTCTTTAATAATAAAAGTGATCAAAACAAATTAAGAAACACGAGCACATTATTTTGACAACATTTATATTTTTAGAGGGAAAACACGAAGTAATGTAAATTCATTGAAGGTATGCCAAAAGACTACCACTAATAGAAAGAAAAGTCAACTGATTCTCCTCAAAGATTTCATTTGCAGAGAAATATTCCTTCAATATTTTTTGTACGGTCATTTTTTAACGTGTGCGCCACCACGATGTTGAAGTAACTTTCTATAAACGGAAACACATTTTAATTTTCTATGGCACTCTATGATAATTGAAAACCCACCTTTTTATTTCTTTTTTTGTCTTCCTAATCGTTACAAAATCGGAATATAATGGACTTACTTCATCAAATTCGTTCGTTAGAACTTCTTATCGATAAGTGAACGTTTGCTTGTAGAGTCCGAAAGCGGTGCTTGTTTTGATAATTAAATTGGTAAAAAAAAAGCTAAGGGCTTACGAAGTAGGACTTCTCCCTCCTGAGACTAAAAATGATCACAATAATAATAAAAATAATAATAATAATTACAAGAAAAAGTCAGCAATTTCTACCTCAACATCATTCCAGTTTTTGATAATGAAGATAAAAAGGCAGACCGTGTATTAGTGTATATCAAGTGAAAAGTTTGAAAATTGTGTAGATATCAAAGCTAATTTGAACTTGTGAAAATGAATTTCTTCTGATTCATTGCCTCTAATTGCCTTTATTGCCAGACGAGAGCAGTGAATAATGGAGAAGGAACATGATTCACAGGAAGTTCTTACCAGAGAACCAAAATAAACATTGTTAAGGTAATTCAACAAAGCATCACAATCCCAGCTGTTGTACATATCTTTCAGCGAAAAAAAGGGGAAGACGGAAATATTCACAGAAATATGGATATGAAAAGTGTCGCGGAGGTGAATTGGCTGACTAAGCTTGTAACAAGGCTCCATGATAATCAAAACTTATCCATCACGAATATCATGACACACAGGAAGTTCTTACCACCACCAAAATAAACAGTGGTTGCATGATAATTTGGCAAAGTTTCTCAATGCTTCTCTGATGTGCATGTGGAAAAGCGATAACCTAGGAAACCATCAAATGAATTCTTCATTTTCACAAACTAGATTTACATCTATCCATTTCTTTAACGCAGACATTTTCCACGACGAACTAATTTAGTCTTGATATGCCTTAACGTGACAGCGCGATGCTGTTAGTGAGTCCGCACTAATTACTTGGCTGTGTAACCGCGTGATGCGGTTCCAGTCAAGACCCATAAATTGACCCTTGCTCACCATAGAGTCTCTAGTAGCTCAGTGGTTAGAGCATCCGACTAGATCACGGAGGGTCGTGGGTTCAAATCCCATCTGGGGCTCGGATTTTTAACTTTAATTACATTATGACACAGAAATTTTGCGAGATTTACCGGTCTAAACGTCTGCTCGATTTTGTTATGAATATAAAATTGTAGGAAAGTTGCGTGACCTAAAAAAATTATTTCAGATCCAATTTATCCTAATTCAGCACAAACAGTTTAAATATCAGTGTGCTTATCATTGAACAAATTTTTATTTATCATTTCTAAAATGAGACGACCGAGTGGATTTGAAAGGTGTCGTGGGGGTGAATTTACTGACGTGTGACATGCCTGCATAATTACAACTGTTATTTATCAATTTTTGACGATAGCATGTCAGGCCACAAAATGATGTGACAAAACTTAATTATGGCACATGACGGGCAAATTATACAATTGTACTAGCAGTACCTAAGGCAGAACAGGTGACATACGAAATAATTTGACTGCCATTGGTTTAACCGCCGATGACCTAATTTCCATTGTTTCAAACTTTCCCTGTCATGATAAGTAATATCAAGTAAAGAATTTGTTTCTTAAGCATACGTTTAATGGGCCACAACTTTTCTAATCCTTTTCTGTAACATGCGTTCTGTTTCTGTCTCCCTTCTCTTATTGGAACTCTGCTTTATGATACAAAGGGCTGTCAGATCACAAGGTTAGTTTCAGTATGACTTACATCCAATTCATGTTTACCTTTGGTTCGAGTATTGGTTTTTTTTGGGAAACGTTCAATTATAAGAAATCGTCATGAAGTAAAGAAAAAAATAGCTTTATCCACCTATAATAATTGAAGAATTGTCGTTACAATATTCAGTTATCAACCTACAGCTAGTACTTTGAAGAAATATGATATTTTCGTGTACGAGGCATGTATTGTTTTGAACCGCTCGAACTTTCGGCGACATATTCCTTGATGGTGTTAATGCGACTCGAAATTTCGGGCGAAAATTCGCTTTATGTGGGGAATATTCGGAACGAAAATTCGTTGCTATTGTTCATTCTTCTCAAAAAGATTTGGTTGGATTTGTGGTTTGTTACTGATCCATGTAAAACTCCCATAGAATTTCCCGCTACGATTTCAGTCTCCGCGCGACCCATGTCGTTTACAACCATGGCAACACTTAGGGTATTAATTGTGTCGATGCATTTGGGATCATTTACGTACTCTACTTTTCGTAGTCATCGTAGCAAAAGTTTCAAATTATTCTAGAAAAAAAATCAAGATCCTCCACAAGCAAGGCCTCCACCCAGCTGAAACATTAAAAAGCGTTGAATCGCTAAGGGTTACTAGTAAGCGTTTCGCGCATCATTAGAAAGTTGTGTCTCACCGATTCCGTGGCAAATTTACCTCAATCGGGAAGACCTAAAAAGCTGTCTATGGAAGCGAACAGTGTAAGTGGGAACAGTGCAAAAGAAGTATTGCCAAAAGGTGCCAGAATTTACGCAAAAATAGGGCAACGTGACCAAAATACTAGTTGTTTCAGCTTTCACTCAATAGTATTCAGTGTTTTGTTGGGAAATGTAAAGTATTTCACACCTTTTTTCACACTCTTTTATTAACGTCTGCTTGTGTAGGATGAAAACGAACAAAGGACGCTTAAATGCTAAAATACTGTAAGCTCTTTGAAGCTAGTGTTTTTTTTAAACATATAAATTGAGAAGAATAAATATTTCCAAACAAACATAGGTGTTGCGATATCTGGAAAGCATACTGCAATCAGCGATATAGGTACTGTCTATTTGCACAGGGATTGAGAACGAATAAACAAGGAACCCATTTCTCGATTGACCGACGTTTGAAAACACTCTAAACACGTTCTCTGCTCTCTCTGGTGAAAAGTGGAGTACTGAAGTTAATGTTAAAAACTATTCCAATCATTTGAGAGTTTATTTCCACCAAATACATGTCTCTTGGTCGGAATTGCTCTTCATCCCGATTTACTTTTGTTGTTGTAAACTGATCGAACACTGAATCGGATATCATGGTTTAGGCTTGAAATTAAGAGATCCTCGCAGCTAAGAACACTACTGAAACGAGTTGTTAAAAATAGGACCTGAAAAAATACAGGCCCGAACGGGATTTGAACCCATGACCTTTGCGATACCGGTGCAGCGTTCTACCAACTGAGCTGACAAGCCAACGGAGAGCTGGATAATGTGTTGGGTCCAAATAAACCATCCAGGCGATGAATGATGATTTTAGATTTCAGCTCCCAGTTGGCTTGTTAGCTCAGTTGGTACAGCGCTGCACCAATATCGCAGAGGTCATGGGTTCAAATCCCGGATGGGCCTGATTTGTTTCAGGTCCTATTTTCAACTACTCGTTTCAGTAGTGTTCGTAGCTGCGAGTATCTCTTGATTTCATTTCTTCACCGCAGTGTAAAGGCTAGTTAGGAACACTACTGAAACGAGTAGTTGAAAATAGGAGGTAATTTAGTGTTAACAACTGGGTTGAAAACGTAAATTCGCCACCGTAAAAGGTAAAAAAACCGACATTTCGAGCGTTAGCCCTTCGTCAGAGCGATTAGAGGAATTGTGGGTTGTGTGTGGATTTATATGCAGAAAGTGGGGCATTTTAGCAGTGGCCGGCAATTCTTGATTAGCTATAAGATCGTTAATCGTATTTTTGACAATGTTTTGGTTAATTAAAGTGAGATCTTTGTCGACTTTAGCATAAAAGGAGGTGTCAGAAAGTTGCCGCAAAGCTTCTTTTTGGTAGAGGTCGGCCCGCCAAACAACAACTGCACCGCCTTTGTCGGCCGCCTTAATGAAGTTGTCTTTGCGTTTTTTTAGACTTTTTAGTGCCGACAACTCTTCCGAAGAAAAATTGGAAAATTACCACCGTGCCCAACAAATCGATCGACAGGCAGCACTACAAACGGCCGAGAAGGAAAACACTGACCGCATTCCATTTACTCTTACATTTCACCCTCACGCAGTTAAATCTATCATTCTTAAAAATCTTAAATTACTCCAAAACGATTCAGAGACTGGCACTATCTTTTCGCAACCCCTACTTATTTCATTCAAATGTGACAAAAACATAGGCAACTTTTTAGTCAGGAGTTCATTTCAAACCAATGACCACTCTGGAACTTTTAAATGCGCTCGCTCACGATGCAAAACTTGTCCTTTCATTCACAACGTAGAGAAAATAGCGGGACCTAAAAGATCCATTAAGATCATTGATCACTTTACGTGAACCTCCGCCAATGTTATTTACTGCATTACTTGCACTTATTGCAATAAGATATACATCGGCGAAACAGGAAGACGACTGGGTGACCGATTCCGAGAACACCTTCGCGATGTGGAAAGAAATGACAAGGACGCATCCAAACCAGTCGCTAGACACTTTAATCTTCCTAATCATTCTAAACAGCATATGGTAGTTTGCGGCCTTTCCTTACATCTAGGCAGTTCGGAAAGCCGTAAAACACTTGAACAAAAATTTGTATTCCAAATCGGTACCCTTAATCCCCACGGAATCAAGGAGCGCTTTTCATTCAACTAATTTATTCCTGTTTTCTCGTCACCATATTCCCACCAATGGCGTAGCCCCACTTTCTGCATATAGATCCACACACAACCCACAATCCCTCTAATCGCTCTGACGAAGGGCTAACGCTCGAAACGTCGGCTTTTTTACCTTTACGGTGGCTAATTTACGTTTTCAACCCAGTTGTTAACACTAATTACCTCCTATTTTCAACTACTCGTTTCAGTAGTGTTCATAGCTGCGAGGATCTCTTAATTTCATTTCTTCACCGCTATGCAAACATATGAATTTCATATCTCTAAAATCATCATGGCTTAGGCTTGTTTCAACATCAGGAAGCTGGAGTTGATGTGTAAAATATCTGGATTCGTCAGGGAGATAATTTCAGCTAAGTACATGTATCATGGTCGGAATTACCGTAAGACGCGAACGCTCGGTACAATTTGCTCGATTTCGTTGTCATCCACAGATCGAGCCCAGAGTCCGTCGGACGTGATAACTTTTTGATGTTTAGTCCTTTTGTCTACTGTATTTAGTCTCAATTATTAAATGTCTCTGTCTGTCCAAAAGGTTGGAAATACCTTTAAAAATATTTTTTGTTGCATATATGAATAATAAACAAACTTGATCACTCGTGGAAGGCTATTGTCAGTTTGAAGCGAAGTTTCTAACACTAATGATCGAAAGACACTTTCCGGCGCAGAATTTTCGCGTCGTGGCGAAAATTCAACGAAAAAGCTTTCTCTGTTCAAACGAAATATCGCCTAACAGGCTTCGAACTTTCAACGAAAGATCGTCAGAACAAATAACCTAATGTGCCGAATTCCGTTTGCATTACTTTTGCACAATACTGTAATTAAGTAAGAATTCTACAAAGCGAAGCACAGACGATTACAAAATCGATGTCAGAACTTCTGCCGAGGAATTTGAAGCCCCATAGTCGTATTCCTCCGCTGACCCAAGCTGTCCAGAGATTGCCGTCTTTCCGAAGATACGTGCCTTTAATACAAGCCCTCAAAAGAAGCGAAACAGGAATGAGATAATTTCCAATTTAATTAAGAACAATAGAGAATTGCCGTGTACGTGTTTACCTAATCTCATAATAACACCCGAAACATGGCCGAGGGTTTGTATATCCCTTTTCTTGTAACACTTTCTGCAAGATAGAAATAAAATAGACGAAGAAAAAATTCAAGTCTAACACAACCGATAATAAAATATCACCTACCAAGTTATCCGTTATTCGTAACATATCATCATAAGCAATAACGTTACATTTGATGTATTATTATTTCCACTTCAAAGATGTCTGCATCGCAGACCAATGTCGTAATTTGGAGTTTGGACCTGAGAAGGCGTTTGAAGGGAAACGCCTCGTAAACCACACAATTCGCACCGTAGAAATAACAGTTTCCAGGTTCTGTGAAAACTTGTGTTACATGGAGCCCTACTGCGTCAGCGTTAATCTTTATACACGGGCAGATGGAAAAGGAAACTATAAATGTGAACTGAACAATGCTACTCATGAAGGACACGAAGAAAAGTTGATAGACCAAAAAATGTTTTCTTATCACGCAGCTGAGGTAAATGTAACTTTCAATGTAAGAGTCAGATTGGTTTACTTTGTTGATTTTTTTAAAACTCTTAATTTCATGTTCACCTTTACTTGCGAACTCTAGTTGTTTTCTCTCTTTTAAGATATTAGCGGTAATATTGTGTCTGTGCTCTTCATCAAAATTTCCTAAAAGACAACACATTTTAAAGTTATTAGAGAAATATAGTAATAGAAGGACAACTATGATATAAGGATAACTATGGCAATATTGATGATGGTGGCGGTGCAGTTGACGGTTGATGATAAAAATGATTATCATGATGATAATAACAATGACAATGACAACGGTTTGTTTCTTCTGTCAGAGCAATTGTGTTCAAAATCCATGTAACAACAATGCTACTTGTCAAAGTGGATTTACTACGAAAGGTTATCGGTGTCTGTGTATCGCTGGATTTGAGGGTCCACTTTGCGAAAGAGGTAAACACGACTTTTATTTTTATATCTTGAGACGTTCAGTTTAACAAAGACGAGGAAAAACTTTACTGCTGCTTGCTAAATGGGTCGCAATAAGGAATAATTCAGCTTTTTCCGTCCTTGTGTTGCGTAAACCGCTCTTACTAGCCAGTAAAACCGAAGCGCAACAGGCCTTTGTTGCGGTCTCTTCACCTTCACAACTCAAAGGCGAATTTTTGGTTTTTTGTCATTTCTTCTCGTCATCTTCCTTCTCCTGATTCGTCTTCACATATCTTCTGCTGAGCTGCACTGAAAGTGGACAGAATCAACAGTAAAATACAGTAACCACAAGCAAAAAGATAATTGGCTAACTGCAGAGCTTTCCGGATTAAAAGAAAAAAAGAGATATCACTTTCTTAAGCTCATCAGTACTGCTTGTGACTTACAAGGTAACTGTGGTGATCATGATAAAAAAAAGACTACGTTTACCATGCTAAGAACAGTATGTAAAGAAAGCCTACATTTATTGTCTTTTTTTTTTAAAGTTTTTGGTGCTTCCATGTCTTTTTCTTTTTTGTACGATAATGTGTTTTCATTTATTGGTGTATTTTTTCTTATTCAGAAATTAATGAATGTGTTCGTGGACTACACAAATGCAGCTCTGATGCGTTTTGCAACAATACTAAAGGTTCATATAATTGCACATGCAAACATGGATTCACGGGAAATGGACGAGAATGTAGAGGTAGACATTGGATTCAATAGTAATTATGTGATGAAAAAATGAAGCTTACATCTGTAAATTATCAACAAAGGAATCGTAATTAACTTACATCTCGATTCTCTCAGCAGAAAAATACATAGTGAAACTGAACGCAAGCAGAGATACATGTAGACAAAATCACATTGAAAAAAATTACTCTTGATAATGAAAGGTTTTTCGCACCAAATGGAATCAATCTACTGATCACTGTTTCTTAGTTTCATTCATCTTTTGTTGCACAGACTGTCTTATGGTTACAGAAATCTATTTGATATTCTTAACAACAAGTATCAATGCTGTACAAATCAAATACGAATATCAAGTAATGCTGCTAACCTTTTAAATTATTTATGTGTTTCTGTCAATTGTTTGTCGGCTTTATATCTACAGACATCGACGAGTGTGTCGCAAGGTCACACTCTTGCAGCCCTGATGCCTATTGCAACAATACAAAGGGGTCTTTCAACTGTACATGTAAACCTGGATTCACTGGGAGTGGAAGAGAATGTAAGGGTGAGCGTTACTTTTGGGAATATTGAGCAAAGGAGGATTTTCTAATTTCGAACTTTCTTATAAAATGTGTGAAATGCCAGTACAGTGTTGCTACACCCACGGGCAGAAAAGATACAAACCAAAAACTTTGCCTTTTGGCTGAAAAACCAAATAGTACAGAATAAACACTTATGCGTCTTGTATCCGAATATGTTGCTATTTTCTTAATTGTTAATTTATTTGTCTGTTTATTTTTTCCATTATTTTTATTACTTATTTTTAAGATATCAACGAGTGTCTTAGCACGCTACACACCTGCAGTCCTCACGCATTTTGCAATAACACCAAAGGGTCATACAGCTGCACATGTAAACATGGACTCGCTGGAAATGGACGAGAATGTGAAGGTAAACGTTGGGGTCGAAATATAGAGGAAATCGGCTGATGAAAAACACTAGTTGAGAATTTACAGGTATTACAAAGTAAACACTGCAACGCAATTTTCAGAATCTTACTACCTTTATCATACTATACCAAAGGTGCAGGAAACCACTACTTTTAAACATTAAACTAATTATGAAAAATCTGATTGGTTGAGAGCATTCAATCAATATACTATAGCGTGTAGAGTTGACATGATAACACAATATCCGCAGCGGGTATAGCAGTTATCGTTTCGAGTTCACGTTCTACTTAATTTCAAAGCCCCTCTGGCTAAGTAAAAAATAAGACTGTTTTATAAAGATAACAACAATCGATGCCCTCCCGACGTCGCTTTTTATCAAAGGTGTATTTGAAGAAAACGTACGTGCTGCCAAACAAAGTGAAAGAAAACTGAGAACTGTTTTCAGCCACAAAGCAGAGCCTGGAACATGACAAAATTATTCGGTCAGTCAGTCAGACTGGGCTCAATATAGTTTCCCAATGATGGATTAAGATATAGCTAAAATAAATTTGCAATTCCCTCTAATCAAAGATATTTTTAAACTTCTTCCAGGAGCTAACTCGTGTAAAGAAATTAATCACGTGTAAGTAAAATTGATACTCGATATTATTTTCATAGTACATCAAATATTTCGCATGCCTACAATTTGGCTCGCCACCGAGCTACAAAAATTTTTAAACCATATTCTATACGCGAAGTAGTCCTCCTTTAAATCTTGACTCATTTTGGTGGAGTTATTACTGCCCTCAAAGAAGAAGTGAAAAATGCCCTTTGTCATCGGACACCTGTTTACTTGCAGGACAAATAACCGAGCATTGTTGCTATGAAGGCTGTTGTTTATATTACGGAGTTATCAACGTATTTTCCTGAGGGATCAACTTTTCATTTGTGTATTTGTTGGATAATTATCGTTATCACTCAGTATCTTCGCCATTTTCATAGTAGTTATGATATTTATTTAATAAGCTTTAGTTTTATTTCACTACCATTGTCTAATTCATTTCTTGTTTCCTTTTTTTTCCTTTTTTATTCAAACGATCAAGTATGAGTGGTGTGGTTACCCTTCTTGTTGACTCGAAACCATTGTCCGTTTTTTGTCACATGGGAAATTTTGGGTGTGGAAATGGAGGATGGACGCCAGTCATGAAGATTAACGGAAATGAGGTGCATACTGTTAATGAATGATTTATTTCGTATATAGACCCGCTCTCTTTCAAAATGTTGCAAATTGCAAACGTGCATGTCACATAGTATGACTTTTGTTTTACAGATGTAAATTAGCAAAAGTCTAAACATAATCGCAAAACTGAAACAATATTTAACAGTTCAATCTCTTCTAAGTGTATACTGTGCACTTGTACATCCTTATTTAACATAGGGCTGCATATGGTGGGGTAATAATTACGAAGTTCTATTGTCTCAGTTGGTAAAGCTACAAAAAAAAGCTATAAGAATCATCAACAACGTACCAATTCGTGACCATGTTACTCCCCATTATGTAAGCCTCGGCCTAATTAAGCTTCCTGACATAATTTAATTGAGTACGTGTCAACTATTCTACAGTTATATTGCAGACAAAAATCTTCTAATTTTACCCTTTCTTTTGTATATGAGATCCATGATTATGCCATTAGAAGTACATCTTCTCAACACCTGAACCCCAGCCTCTTCAGAATAAATAAATTCTTTCCAACAGTTATAGAGTGCTACTATTCGAATGATATTCCTATATCTATACGAGAGAAGGCCACTTAAAACCTTTTTAAAAGAGCACTTTTCTCACATTACCTTTCCCAGTACTGATTAATGTCTTCCTCTGACCATGCTTTATTTAAACATTTGTTGTTCAAGGTGTGATTCCTATTCCCTCTCTTATATATTGTATCTTACATTTGTATCTTATATCTTACCTCTTATTGTATCGCTTCTTTTTACTGTATGAAAAAATGTAATTTAAGGTAAAGAGTATCTAATTAGCTCGCTATATTGTGCCCTTCTCCACCCTCTTATCTTACTTGTAATTATTCATTAGACTCTTATCTGTTGAAATGGAGGAAAAAAATAAATATTTATACTACTACTAACAGCTAGATATATGCAGATACACAACAGGAGGCAGAGAGCAAATATTCATCAATTCAGAGAAAACACAAAAATGTATTGTTACTACATTTCAGACCACCTTCCATTATGACTCGCAGTATTGGAGCAATTACGATGAATACAACCGCCCCGGTGGAGAGACTGGGTTTGACAAACAGGAAACAAAGCTACCCACCTACTGGAACACCCCCTTCTCCAAAATATGTCTCAGAATGAAGATCGGCCAACAGCTCGGGTTCATTGTCATCAACAAGCGAGCTGACTCTCTGCACTCATTGATTGCCGATGGCCGATACCGCGCCACCTCACTGGGTCGTGAGAAGTGGAAAGAGTTCATTGGTTCCCAAGGCTCATTACAGTACAACTGCAACAAAGAAGGGTTCAATGTCGTTTGTACTAAGAAAAAACATTCTAAAGCCAGAATTGGTATTGTTAGCAACGGCGGGAAAAAGTGTGACTCGTGTGACTCAAGAATCGGATTTGGCACGGGAGGGAGCCCTGACAATTCAAACACGTGCGGTAACGAGGCCGGTGTTTCTCCAGATAATGGATACAAACACATCAAAGCCATGGGATACATCTTGGTACAATAAATATGGCTCAGTTTTCGCAAAAAAACACTTATAACAAGTGCAATAGTCATTATACAGATTTTTCCTGTTTTCTCGGATAGGGACTTATATCCGTGTATAATTTTGGTTTTACCCTAGATCAATCTCTAGCCATTCTTTCTACTAAGTCTAGAAAGGTAAATTTGAGATACCAAGTTGAACATTCCTTCATGTAAAACGGCATATCAAACAGCATTCAAATATTCTGATAACAAAGGTGTCCAACTCGCTTACTTTATCGTAGAAATTATTATTGGCCAGTAATGTTTTCCATTATTATCCTAAAATTTCAGAAGGTGTATCCTTTGAGGAAGAGATGGACGGGTCAAAATCTCTCCCACTGCATTTGGATTGTTATGTGTATCACTATAAACTTTAAAGAAATGAACAGCAATGCTTTCTGGCCTAAATGAAATTGAAACGATACTTCAATAAAATAGACTAGTTTGTTGCAGTTTTATCTTTCGTTGCCTCCTGTGAAATGTAGTTGCACAGTTCTGGACTTATCAGCTCATCTAAGATCGGGCGGGGCACTTATTTGCTAACTACCTTGGACAAGCTGCTTATATGTAACAATCTTCCGTAACTAATCTTGTTTCTCCACCACAACGCCCGTTTTACATAGCTGCCCTCTTTTCTAAGCTCTTTCCTCTCCCACTTTTTTTACCCTCTCGTTGCAACTCTTCCACTGATTCTCAGAGCCTTATCTCCCGTTGCTGGTCACCATTTTCCCTTCCCTCACGGTCAGACTCTCTCTTAAAATGATATTCTTTGAAATGAAAGCCACATGCAATTCTCTTTTTATCGCTTTTCACTTTTTTCACTTTAGTTTTCTCCCGGAGACATAAACATTTCAAACTAAATTTTTGATACTGCACCTGTCTGACTAATAAATGGTGCTTTGGCATCAATAAAATGAGAGAAAAAATCGCTGCAAATTGTCATATTATTTTGTTTTTGCTGATAACTTTTTTTGACGCCCAGCCTCAGTACGAGGTCAGCACACATATTCCACTTTTGACTTAGACGGGTGATTTTCCTCTTGCCCTGACTTTTCTCTAGCTAAAAAACCTGCACTGCTCTCTGAACCAATTATGTGTCATCTATTTCGGCCCCTAGGAAGTTTGCTTGTGGCAGCTTTGAAATCTCGATTGGCTCCATCCGATGTTTTCTTATATTCCAATAGGCTGTTGTAATTTCTTTTGTTTTGGTTTTCGACATCCCTCCCATCCACTGAAAAGCTCAAAGCCTTACCTTTCCTATTCTCAGAATCCATTGTCCTCTAAAAGAATTAAACAATTGAAAATGAAAAAACAAACACTTATTAAACCCTTGACTCCTAATAGAGACAAGCAACAACCTTATCACCCCTAGATCAGACATTAAGGTCACTCAAATCAAGGAATTGATCACCGACTAAATCTCTCAGTGGACTGTTAAACTAATTCTCCTCCTCTGCTCCTCAGAAAACATAAAGGACGGTGTGGAAAAAATACATCCTGATTTTAGAGCAGATAGGGTTAACCTTGCAATGGATTGGCATCCCACCCAACGGGAGTTGGAGGCAGAGTACAGGAAAACTCTAAGGGCCCTCGTGTAAATAACAGGCCCTTAGTTGCTCGACAACAATAAAAACTAGATAAGCTCTGGCAGGAACAACACTTTTACTTATGAGCTGATGTTACCTTTGACATGATTTCTTTTTCTCAGCCGGTTTATGTTATGAGAGCAGTCACAATGGTCCTAAATACTGTTTTTTCAGCTGTTTAATGTGTATAAATTGAAGTAACCTGGAAGCTAAGGAAAAATCCCAAAGAAAATTTAGCACATAACAGCCTGAAAAATGTTTAACATCAATTTTAGCTAAAAAAAATTAGAAATAAACCTATTAAGGAAAATGCTCACAAGAAATGCAAACATGGAAATATACGTGGAAAACATTTCACCCAAACTTTTTACAAGGAGAGAAATGTTGCATTTAGTTATTTTAACTTATAATATCTCATACACCTGTATTATTATCTCTTAAAAGTATAATAAATATGGTAGAGCAAAATTAGCCTATAGCCTCTTCTAACATTCAGGTATAGCATTTTTAAAACGTTTTAAATAAGAACCTACTACTGTGGGTCCCATGTACCCTGTCACTCCCTGGATCGCAGTGTATTTTCTCCCCACCATTTGCTATACATTTCTTTCAATGTTAGTTCTGAGAAGGTGGTAGTAAATTAAAGATCGCTTTATTATAAGGTTGATAATTTTCTTTACTCTCATCACCTGTTGGTTTATAAATTTATTGATTCTGTTAAGAGAACCTACTCATTTGTTCTCTTTAAGAGAGCAAAGGTGAAGAGGATAATGTAGAATTTTCTAGCATCAAAATTAAACTAGCATTACACCGGTTTTACTTTGCTTCATTAAGTGAATGGTCTACAAAACTCTAGACACCCTCTCAATCAATCAAATGCAGTAGCTTAAAACCAATCAAGACTTGATGGTGAACATTTTCCTGCATATCAGACAGTTTGCATGTGTTCAATTTGAGAGTCCATTGCCTTTTTGGGTTATTGTTCTTAGGTCTGACAGGCCCCTGTGATAATTTTTTTGTTGGTTTTTATGTCTTTTAAGTAGAAAGCCCTCAAAAGACTCTAGTTTTGGTTTAAAAGACTTCAAGCAAAGGATGCCATGGACTTAAATCAAACTTGATCTCACAGCCATTGATGATGCTCTCCATCTCCATGCAAGGCCATGAAGTAGTAATTTTCATGTAAACCTCATAAGGTTGCAGTTTTAATAAAAATTTGATCATAAAGGGCCAATAAGCTGGAAGTTTATCATGGCTGGCTTTTCACTGAAAACAAATTGACCTTAAAGCTTTCCTTTTTTTAGCAGCACACTGGTCAAAAACTCTGACTGGGTGATCCTAACCTCTTAAAGCCACAGGTCTACTTTCTGAACAGTTGCAGACACCCACACCACAGGCTCTGTAATGATGTTTGGTATCACTTCCCTTGAATTCAGTTTGGCAACAGTTACAGGCTAAAATTTGAGAGTCTGGTACCCAGTATCCTGGCCTTGCTGCTTTAAAGATGAACTCCTTCGGATAAACAATGGCTTTTTTAAACACCCACAGCAGACTGAACAACTTCTGTTACTTTTCTGGCAGCCACTGATCCAAAAGGGTTTTCAGAATACAGACTGTGGTCATCTTGAGGGTGCACAATTTCTTGAGGAACTTCCTCTTCAAGAGCATGGGATAAAACACTGTTCAAACGAGCACAAAATATGTATCTAATATCGAAGAGAAATCAAAACCAAACTAAATCCTTTAACTCACGATGTAATCGTTAATTCTTCCCTTTAGCTGCTACACAATTCTCTCTAAATTAATTACAAGAGCTTGGTGTTAGATCAAGATGAAAACGTATACCTGATATCTTTGTGTACTCTCATTACCTGTTTGCTCGATAACGTATGGATATCATAGATAGAAGTTACATGTTAATCACTTCAGGGAGTTAGAGTTCTGGATTAGCGTTTTACTGTTAATTCATTTCAGAAGACAACCTTACTTTAAGTCACATGTGGGTTGAGGCTGAGCCTCCACGGTTGATGTTTTTCCAAAACAGCGGTCACACACTCTCACTGGTTCCTCACCCCAGCCTCGTTCTGGTACGGGTTTCTTATTGGTTGAACATGCATCACAGACCCCACCTCCACATGCACGACAGTGGTGCTTAGTCTTTCCATTGCTGAATATTTGACGGCATACCTGACAAGCCTAAAAGATAATAAGTTAAGACATTTTTTTAAACTAATTTGGCTTTTAAATTTGTCTCAACCAAAATTTGGTAAAAAAATGACGCAATCTTGAAATTTTTAATAGCTGTTATCTTTCCTGGTTTTGGTTGATTAAAAAACAAGAATTTTTAGGAGTCTACAAGTACAAAGCACAGTTGAGAAAAACTACACGACTGCAGCTAATACTGCCCTGCATTTTCAGTGTAGTGCAGATGATGACATTTAATCTGCTGTGATACTGCCAAGTGAGAGGCTTTGCACGTATGAATAGAGGGGGTAAATTTCACATAAAAGGAGCTGTGGAACTGCGTCATTGGAGGGTATTACAAGATAATTTAGCCTAATCAACTGAGCTGCTAAGGTAAATTGGCCACTGTAAAGGTTTCATAAGCTGTGTAGATCACAAAAGTCTTTTTCTTTAGTCTATTATTTTTATACAACGACACTGCTTACAGTAAAAATTTTTGCGTGCGCTATGCAATGTAACGTTGCGTAACGTAGCATGTATTTAGAACGTACTGTTCATTGAGACTGTTAGTTTTACTCAATAATTCCGCTTCCGATCATATTTCATATTATATTTCTTGCAATCATATTTTATCGTATGGCACTAAGTGCAGCCTCTTCGCCGTTTGGCAGTAACTCAGCTCTATTTCTTCAGTCTCGCAACAAATGTAAGTTTTGGTACTTTGTAGGCTTCATCATTATTTTCGTTGTAATTTTCCTAACTGTATTAAGTTTTAGCATATTTAGTTTAATTTAAATTGTAATAGGTTTTCCCTCGTTATTTAGTCAACAGTTTTAACCGATCCTACCAACTGGTATCAGAGATTGTTGAAATTGAATGTATCATAAAGATGCGTTAAAAAATGTCTGTATTTATTGCTGAAAGTCGCCCATGGAAGCCACAAGCTGTCATATTGAGCCTTAGACTTCATCGTGTATGACCGTAGTGTACAGAAAGTTCACTGGAAACTGAGCCAAATTTTGTCTTACTTACTATTATTTCAGAATTTGAGACCCAATAATCTTGGACCACTCTGTCTATGATCCAGTTGGTCACTGCCTGACTGGAAGGAGTATTGAAGACTGCTAACTGCATCATCGACATAGTTAATATGATCCAAAACCGTCTGGTTCCATGGCCAACATCCAGCTTAGCAAACATTTGCTAGATGCAAAAAGCGTGTTGCAATAAAGGATGCAAAAGAATTTTTTCTTTATAAAATAGCTGGAACTTGCTGGTCAAAACTTTTCATTTAATACACCTGTCATCCTAAACACCCTTATAAAATTGAAATTTGTTTTAACTTTATTTTATTAAAAGAAAGACCGCACTTTTTATTGCTTTACTGCCGTAATAACCCTATTGGGATGTTGTGAGCACTAGGAAAGTTTAAAAATCGCTTGCCTCCGGCTCGTGATTAACAATTTTTCATGTGTTCTCCCAACATTCTGCATGGTTATTATAATGATGGTAAACCAATAGAAAGTGTGGTATAATGCTAAAACAGAACACAGGAATCTGTTTCTCCAAGCAATGTCACAGATTATAATGAATTATTTGGAAAAATTGGCTTAATTTATCGTTCGTGGTCGAGCTTTAAAACTTACCCCAGGCCATGCATGGCGAAGCTCAGTCCGGGACCGCAGTCTTAACTGGGTCCTCCTTTTCAAACCAGTACTGACGGCTACTATAGATTACCCCACATCCTTAGCACTCCAGAACAATACCTGACCATGACAGATTTAATAAATCTGAGGTTACAGTGAAAACTCAATGAAATTGAACCCTTTACACGCTAACATGAGTGTACTTATTCTTCTTACTGTTCCCTGTAAATTAAATGGTACTGGCAAGGTGAATTTGTTTAAAGGAGCCCCCCTATTAGGAGTCATTCGTTTCATTGCATGACCTTGAAATAATTAGCTGCTAGTCACTCTTAGGGGTCAAAAGGTTTAAGACTTGTACATCTGTTGACCTAAGAAATTTAATGCTGGCACTGCACATTTTTCTATGGGAACCAGACTAATTTGGCTTCCTAAAAATACAGAGTTACATGTATATGCAAATTTTTGGGTGCCCCACCAATCACATATTGCAAGTTCTAGAGTTTAATGATAACATTTCAATATTGGTACAAATGATGTTAGTTATTATTAATACACCACTGTAACTAATTATATTTTTAAAGTAACTGTTGACATATATATATATATATATATATATATATATATATATATATACTTACATATACCACGCAGATGAAAAGTGCTTTGTGTGCACGCACAATTCGCTAGTGCGAAAGTGAATAGCAAGTACTATTCACCTCTGCATGCGATAAGACCAAGTTGCCCGTGAAGAGTTTAATTTCCGACTATCTTTCAGTTTATCCAAGAATATATATTATTTTTTTGGTATCTGTATGATAAATACTCATCAATAGCACTACACAGTGTCATTGATGGATATTTACTGAGCTGCAAAGCGGCGAGATAAATATCCACCTCTTATGATCTCCACTTTAGTGAATAACTCTTAATTATATATAATATGAAATAACAATAATAAAAATAATGACGATAATCATTGGATAGTACTGTTGTTGTTGTGAATTAAGTGTGGAATAATCCTTTATGCACAAACTGTACATCGTTAACCCCATCCTTTTTAATTCCTTGCTGAGTATATTTTTGAAGCACCATAATTCTAAGAGAAAACAAATTTAGAAGAAAACAAGATATCTAAATATTACTTAACAAATAGAGAAGCCTTGACTGTGCTCTGTTCTGTTGTAAAGCACACAGGAAGTGGCTAGAGCACGAAAGAAGTGTAGGGAGAAACACTCGACTACGACTCCCAAGCATTACGACCAATTTTCACAACAAAATTTATTTCCGAAGCGAACAACAGTGTCGTCAGCATGCTCTATACTCTCATAAAGTACGCTAGAATAAGCCAATCAGAATCCCTGTCAGAATGGACCACAGCGTGATCGCAGTAGCTCTGACACCGGCATGATTAGTATGAATTTAGCTGTGTTTGATTTTTATTACCGCACATAAGCTTGCCATTTAACTAAGCGTGAAAACCTCTAAAACTCGGACTGTCCATTTCGTTTTCTCCCGGAGCATTTTCGTTCTTGCTCACGTTGTAATAACGTACATTACGGCGCCTGGCCTTATAAAAAACCTTTGTTTGGTTCTTCTGTTGCTACTTGCCGGCTCGCTTGTTCCGAAATTTCACTTTCAATTAGCGAAAAAAAGCCAGAGAGAAGTCCCGGGAAAGGTCAAACATAGTACAATTTGGCAGATGGCGTGACAGCTTTAGCTCAGCTCTATGCTCTGTACTCTCATGGAGTACGCTCTTTTAATCAATGTCAACACGCGTTATATTCAAATTTATAATAAAAATAATTATTTATTGCAAGTGCTTGCCCAGACCACTGGAGGAACGCATTTTTGGAACAACCAGATTCTGTTTTCCCTTCTCCTAACAGACCTTTATTCGAAAAAGGAAAGGAAGTATTGAAAAATTATGCATGTCATATGTGAGGTTAATTTCCGATTTAAATCAATATCATGGAAGGAATACCAAAAATAAGTGTGACTAGCAAGGCAGAGAGTAATTTAAGGTTACTTCCCACCTTCAGAGGCCGAAACAACCGTTTTTTTTTTCTTTGACTAAAACGAAATCAGACATTTTACCTAACATCTGCAAAAAGAAAAATTTAAAAATATCAAAAAGCGTCTCACTTATTTAGAAAAACGTATTTTCAAATAAAAGTTAATAAATTAGGAAGGTGTCATAATCTGGAAACTGAGCGAGTCCCCTGAAAGTAATGTCATGTTATTTGCATATTTTGTATACATCGCGCACTTGAAAAAATTTTCACGTAGAAGTGCAGTGCGTTCACGTTGCGTTCATCGAAAAATCAAAAGCAGAAAAAAGTCCTTGGGCTAGGATGAACAAAAAAAGGGGCCCAAAGAAGAAATTAAGCGCACCATTCCTCCAAGAAAAGAATAATATCCTTGCTGAAAGCGATAAAGGTTCTTGGTTTGACCAAGAGCCTCTGACAAGCTCGGCAACTGCTGAAGTTCCGCAACATTCGAATATCATTGGAGCAAGCAGCTTAAAAATCAAAGTCAATGCAGATCGCAAACAAGATTGTTCGCCGGAATCTGACGGAACCGATCCAAAAGCACAAACAATCGCCCCGAATCGTAATTTCGAAATCATAAATAAACCTACCCGAGTGAACTAATTTCAGAAATAAGGGTATTCCTTAAGCTGTCTGAAGACTCTTGGTCTTGCTTTTCGGCATTTTTTCCAGCTTTGCCTTTTTTATCGTGGGTTTTTTTCCTTTTTTTGCCTTTGGCAACTTTGCCCATTATATTTTCGTCCTCCCCAAAGTTCTACAGAGCCAAAAAGAAAACCGCATTTACCATGCGATACTTTTCGCGGGAATTCTTGATCTATTGTCATTGACGTCGGAAGGTCCCGTTGTCCCATTGGTTTGCGGTTTCAGGAGGCGACATAATCTCCGAGTGTGGCGAGAGTTGATTACGAACATTTATGAGCTAAAACCTCCCATTTGATTTTGAGAGGAGTACATCTACTTTGAGCGAATTTATAGCATATTTAGATTTGACCGATTCTCGTGAAATTTCGCCGAAATATTCCAAGGATAATGAAAAACAAAAGTGTGTTTTCAAAATATTTTTCCCGTACCGTCCAATTACGCATCACGTCTCGCATATTTTAAGCTACTCCAACTTCAGATGGGATACATCGACAACCAATCAAAATATAGGAAAAGCCCGATACACTTTAGTTAATTGATGCCTTGTGAATAAGACTTTGCAGCCAGTTTGTACGTGCTGCGGTTTCCGGTACCCGATAAATTCAATAGAAGAACCATCAGTCGTTTCGCCCCTTACCGGCTCCTGACACTTCCTAAAAGTAAAACTCGCTTAAATTATATTTTTATCGTAAAGTACATTTGCTCAGCTTTCTTTTGATATATAATTTGTTAGGGTTTCGCTCAAACTAGCGCGCGTATGAATTTTTTCCCAAAGGACACTCGCGAAGGTGGGAAGTAACCTTAAGCTCATTATTTCATAGCTCACAGCATTGGTAAGGTTGTCAAGTACGCACACTTGTCCAGCCATTGAAACTAGAAATCATCAACAGCAACTTATGCACTACAGTAACCTTTCACAACCAAGATCTCCTTTAGCAACTCTTCTTGGAGTCTGCCATACAGTTCATATGATGTTCGTTTGGAGAATTTGGTATTAGATCTACCGATAATCCCCTTGTTGACATTTTGTTTTTATTCTCATCACTTGTCTGCTTGATTAATGGTATTGTAAGGAGAAATTGTACCTTAGTCACTCATGGGAGTTAAAGGGATAAATAATGAGCGGAAAAAAGAAAGCCTGTGGCAAGAACTCCAAGAGTCTGTGAATGTCAAGAAGAAGGAAAAGTGTGCCTAATTAGATATGCTTTACATCTCACCCTACAAGTAAAAATCCTGTTGTCAAACTGGGCTTGGTAGTGGCATCTGACATCGCTGTGGTGTGCTGATGATTCATCGTTCTCGTGATTCATGCTCTTTTGACAGCTTGCTCTACAAGTATTAATATTAAATAATATTTGATTCAAGGGTTAAATTAATAATCATGTTAGAAAGCACTGAAAAACCGAAGTTGTAAGTAAGAAAAAAAGTTTTCCTAAAGTTAAAGATGGGCTAAATGAACACATTTCCAGAAGTCAATAAAGTCAAAGCTTATATGACTTGCAAAATCTAGACTTTACCCATCGCATCCTAAAATTAATATTTATATTCTCATTGCAGTTCTATATACAATTCCTATGGTATGAACAAGAGGAATTTGTTAATGGTCAATAGCTTCTTTAGTTTACAATCATTCCTTTATTCTCATGACCTTAATGTCAGCTCAGCTGTGGTATCATCGGGACAAATCAGATGTATCTCAATTCTAATAAACTATATAGTTGGGCTTTGAGTTAGTATCTTTCAACTGGTGGTTTTAAAGGGTTGAGTGAAAAAGCTATTGATAAAGTCAACTTAGCTGAATACAGAGAAGAAAATGAATAAGGATTTATTCCTGAAGTTGATCTTGAGTACCCACAGAAATTACACGAAATTTGTATTTCTCAAGATATGCTTTAAAATTATAATGAAAAAACAGGATAAAAATACAATGTAAGCGTCGGACAGGTTAAAAAATTAGTTCTAACATTGTCGTATGAAATTAAATCTTGTGACACATTTTTTCGGATAAAGTTCCTGTTGCATCATTGATTTCCTGTTTTTCTGAGATTGTCACGCAATACTAAGCGAGCAAAATTTAAATAGAAAATATTTATTTACTAACAAAGTTTACTGACAAAGGTTACTGACAAACTTTACTGAAAAACTTTACTGACAAACTTTACTGACAAACTTTACTGACAAACTTTACTGACAAACTTTATTGACAAACTTTACTGACAAACTTTATTGACAAACTTTACTGACAAACTTTACTGACAAACTTTACTGACAAACTTTACTGACAAACTTTACTGACAAACTTTACTGACAAACTTTACTGACAAACTTTACTGACAAACTTTACTGACAAACTTTACTGACAAACTTTACTGACAAACTTTACTGACAAACTTTACTGACAAACTTTACTGACAAACTTTACTGACAAACTTTACTGACAAACTTTACTGACAAACTTTACTGACAAACTTTACTGACAAACTTTACTCGAGATCCATGACCTAAGAACATAGCAATTTGATGACTCATTTCCTCGAGAGAGTCCCTTATGTATTACTTCCTGTTTTTCAATGCCACCACCGCGAGATCAGAGTGTCAATTTCTTTGAAACAAATGAATAAAGGGGTAAATTTCTAAAGAAATTGTGGTGCTGCGTCGGTGGGAGAGTACAGCAGTTAATTTAATGTTAACAACTGGGTTGAAAACGTAAATTAGCCACCGTAAAGGGTAAAAAAGCTGACGTTTCGAGCGTTAGCCCTTTGTCAGAGCGATAGATATAAATATAAATAAAATAAATATAGATATAAATATCTTTGAAACAAAACTGTCTTTCATTTCTCGGAATTCTTTCCCTTTCATAATATGGAAAGTAGTATAGAGTTGGCGTGTTTGAGCTCATTTTGATGACATGACACCTTTACTATTGACTTAGCAAGGAAACGTAAGGCTCAAGCAAAGTTAAACTTCGCCAAGTGCATCAGCCATCCGTCATGTCTGCTGATTTCAAGTGGCATTTCATTTTCTTTTTCTTGCCTTATATTTTCACTGCAGATAACTGTTCTCCGGGTAAATGCTATATTATATCCTTTGTTTCATTCAAGCTTTTCTTAGATTTTTTCCTTGTTCCTTTATTACTCCTAGATCCCCTCCGCCCTAGATGAGGGCTTTTCTTCAAATAGAAACGTAAACCAAAAACGCGCACAACGTTTTTCCATTTGCAGTTTTCCCCCAAACGTTATTACGGAGAGGTATGATATCCAAACTATATCTCAATTCATTCCAAAGGGATTGCATCTCCAAGCAATCAGATATCTTGTATATGAAACCCATTTTTTATCTTCACGCAATAACCTATACCATTTGAATGTAAAGTAAATTTCGATCAGTTTCTGTAAATTTATATAAGTCATATCATACAAAAATTTCATCGAAAAATCTTCGTAGCATTGTGTTTTGGGAAAAACATATTTATAAGTCGCATTTCCACGCACTTTCATGGGGCACCTGTTTTGTACCAAACTTTGTTTGCACTGTTTGCTGAATGTTATTTTCCATCATCATTCTCGTCCTTGTTTCAATTTGTTCAATCCTTTCTTATTCTCGTGATCTCTTTCAATGAGCTATAACTTTTTAGCATAATTATCATTGTCTTCATTCGATCCTTCTTAATTAAGCCAAAAAAAATAAAACCTTATTAATCTGCGAGCTTATTACAACCAAGAGAAGGGTAGTATCAACCAAACAGAAAAGGAATTTGGAATTAATTGATTTGAGAACTTTTCCATCCAACCATTTTTTTAGGTAGTTTAACTTGGGGTGATGACTCTACGGTAAACGTTTGAATTTTTGATAATTTTATAGCTATCAGTCAATTTTGTTCGGTTGCGATCAGAGAAGTATTTACGGTAAACTTATTTATCCCTAACGATGAAAGTTTGTTTGTATTTTCGTCTAACGGCTGATTTATTTGGCCTTTTTTTGTCTAACGGTTAGCCTCTTTGAGCCCCTCTTATGGGGAACTCTTTCAACTTTCCCTGATGTGCCTCAGCATAAAAGCTATTTAGTTTACCATGTTTATTGATTGTACTGTACGGTGCGCGGAAGCTGAAAAAAAAAATGCCTCTCAATATGCAAATACCTAAACAGTCTTTAAAAGCGTTCAATTCCTTGTTTACCTTCGAACATAGAGATGCTGGTTAACAAGCAGAGCGAGTAGGATCATACGAAAATTAAAGCCGCAGCTTGTTAGAGTTGTTTTTCTCAAAATTTTATTAATATTTTCTGCGCAGTAGCATAGATGAAGTGGTGATGAAGTGGACGTGAGGCGCTTCTCCTCTTCATCCAAAAGCGGCTGAACTGATTTCAGGCGTCCTTCCAGATAATTCTTACAGTCGGACTCGAGGACTGCCTTTTCGTCGTTCCCAAAAACAGCAACGAGAAAGAGTTTTTGATCCTCCGTTTTCCAGATTTCCTAAGTGTTTAATTTGTCTTTACAATTGCGTCGGAAGTGGTTGAAACAACGTAAGCCTGTGGTTTTTCGCACTGCATCATGAAGTGCTTTCTCCCAGTCGGTTATGATACCTTGTCCTTTTGTACTTAGTACTTACTTACTCAGTGGATAGAAGGGCAAGCAATAAATTTGTTGATAAACGTAAATTCTTCTGATTAGTTTATAACGTCTGCTATAACGTCTCATGAACTGTAGTCGACTTTAATTTTTATCCTGAAAAGATGCACGCACCTCGTCAGGCATCTTGCGCTTTTTGCCCTTGCTGAGAACTTGACGGGATTCTAATATCTGCAATAAAAACAAGTAACACCTCGCTAAATCATTTTCAAGACTTTCAAAGGAACAACTCGATCGGTGAATGTACTAAAATAAATGAGACCTGCAGTTAACTTCAAGCTCTTAAGTTTCTCCGCTTGCACAGGATAGGCGCGGCCGAATGGTTTTTCGACTGTGGCGTCATGAACTGCAATTAAAATTAAAATAATACCCGACCCCGGTGGCTAGTTTCTAACATATACATGCAGTTTCCTGTTATACCCTTCCAGACAAAAATTGTCGGTCACCAGGATTTTTCAAGTTAACAATAATTACACAACTTTACACACAGGAAATTCACTTACTTGATCGCTGGAAGTGCTCGTCCCATCATCTGTCACTTTGATGATGAGGTCATCCTTTTTGAAGTAAAAAAAATGTCAATGTCAGCGCAAAACAAAATTCATTTATTTTAGCAATTAAGTTACATACCTAACATAGCGCCTTAAGTAATATTTTTCGCCGTTTCTCCTCACGAGAAGCAGTTTGAGTACTCAAGATCTACAGCTGGTTTTACAAATTATATTTAATGTTTCATTTTCTATCTTATTATCAACAAGTTGGCGACGCGTCTTGGGCATTTTGAAACACAGATGTACACACCTTTTTGGAAAAACGTCAACCGAAGTGGAAAAAGCGCCCTTTTTACGAAAACACTAAAGTTCAATTATTTTTCCTCAATTTTTCAAAAAGAAACTTTCGCTCGTCCTAGTCAGTGGCCTTCAATGGTAGACAGGGATTGAATTTCAGAGCGACGAACTTTTCAAGGATGGGGTGCATGGTATAAAACTAAAATAAACTTTAGCACTTCTTACTGTTTTTCGTGTGTTTTCCTGGCCTGACCTGACAAACGACTCATCTTCGACTCCATGTGGACGTGTACACGACGTAGATGCATTACCCGGCGTCATGCTGCAGGAGAAAAACACCTTCGTTCAGGGGCTCAATAATTCACCTGGTTTTAGGGTTTTAGGGGGGAGGGGTTGTGAAGAGTAGCCATTTTCTCGAGTAAAAATTTGAAAGGGGTGCCACTAAAAAAATAATTTTGTTTCAAACAGGGACTGGAGCGAAATAAAATCCCTAAATAATAACGTAACCTTCAAAAATTTTCAAAAACCCGAGTTTGCTATAGTGAAAAGACAGAAAAATATTTTTGACGATAGTTATCAAGTAGGTAAAGGTAGGAAAAAAATTGCCCCTTTTATTATCACCAAATAATAAGACATTTCCGAAAAGTGGCGATATCATCTGAGAACATTTCCTCAATTCTAGGGGATATACTCAGTAGTAAAAAGCAATAAAACTCCTTTACCATTTCCCAAACATTGGGAAGTGGTAACGAGACACTTCGAACAGTGTTATGAATAGCGTGATAACATTTACCTGATTATCACTGCAAAAGACTGGGCCTCAGATGCTTTTACTCCAGTAACTGTCAAACGGTTCACAACCACTGACACAAAGCGCGGTAGCATTCAAGGGAAGTGGATTCATAAACTTTGAGCAGTCCATTTCCATCTCCTCCACAAGGTTCCGGAACCGAGTGAGTATCCAGTATGAACAATTATCGTGACAGAGATCCAATTAGAAATGAAAAGGGTTCGCATGTGTAGATCGACAAGTGTATTTGGCCATTTGCAAGCTCCTGCATTTTCTATTGAAGTTGATCTGTGCTCACCTCAGCCAAAACTCCATCAGCGTATGGCAGTTCTTCTGTAAACTCGAACTCATTCTTTAGATGGTTGTGATCTCTCATAAGTTTGTTGGCATCCAAGACGGTATGCAAAGATGACAAGTCACGAATTTTATTTAATTCCAAGGGATAACTAATGATCATCTCCGTTGCAATCTGGGGTGTGTCATTCAAACATGTTCCTAGACTGTTCTTGTTACCAGAGGCACCTAAAATAGCGTCGCATATTTACAATGCAGGGAAAACACATGCGTTGGTTGCATCGATGGGCACTCCCACGCCAGAAAGGGGGCATGAAGGACTTTCAATGACATCAATTGTAGTGACTTGGCTTACAGGCAGGTGAGTATTCACACAAAAAGAAGGCACAGTATTTTCCAGCCTGTCAAGAACATCTTCCATGGAACATCTTCCTGTTTGCGTCAAAATCGTTACATTCTTGATGTAGATACAGGATATTTATCCATACTGTAGCATGTTGCATTTAAAGAGCTTGCAGTATTGCGGGCTCTGTCGACGTCGAAATATTTCTCGCATATTGTCCACAACAAATGATCTATGAACCGACCTCCATAAAAAGGTATAACTGAACAAACCACAACATATCCAACGTCCCAAACGTATTGCGGAAAGTTACAAAAGCTCTACCATGCGAAAGGAGATGAACTGAGCTGGTCATGAATTGTTGTCCTTTTAACACATTACTGCATGAAAAATACTACCGGAGGTCACGTACGATAGCCGCGATCGAAAAACTGACCTTAAAAGTTGCGTTTGAAATTTCCCGAAAATTGGAAACAGGCAACTTATTCTAGCAGAATATATTAAAACGGCCTTTCGCTCGAAACGCGTACATCGAAAGCATTATCTGCTGCGCTGACGTAATTCACTGTTAATTACGCACTCGGTAACTCAGGCCCCGTCCTCACTAATGAGAAACAGAAAGCTCACTTTTTCTTTCTGAATTAAATAGACGGTGTAAATTTAGAAGTGAAAAGTTTACTTATCTATATTCAACGTTTAATTTTGCAGCTCGGTAGCCTGCATGTAAACACGTCAAGTAAAATTCACGATCTTCCTAGCTGTAGCTCCTCTACACTGTAAAGACCACCTTGACCTCTTCTTTCTTTTAAAATATCCCGTACCCAAAAGTTTTTCGAAGGTTCCTACCTCTTAGGTCTTAGGTCTTTGGTCTTTGGTCTTTGGTCTTAGGTCTTAGGTCTTAGGTCCTTTTGTGACAACCTTCACCGCATGAGTATTGTGGCGAAATCTTCGTTCTTTTAGGACGACGATTGGACTATATATTCCCACATACCATCAAATTTCTCTGCCAGTTTAAGCCGCTTGTCTCTTTGACTGTGTATTACACTCTGAGCGCCAGAAAACGCCCGGCGCAAGATTTAAACGTGCCATTCGGTCGAAGAGTTGGGTGGGTGGCAAGCCCCAGCACCTCGACTGATGTTGAAACCGTCTGTGGGACGCTAGGGTCTTGTTTCTTGAATGTGATGATATTATCCAGAATTATAGATACAACTGTGAACAGAAAGACCAAAAGTTTTAGATAGCTTCCCTAAACACGTTCGGCCGCCATTGCATCATATGCCTATTCCTTTGCCGACGCAAGCTGTCCACAAATTTCCACTTTCAACTGTTTTTTTTTCCTCGCAAATTCAGGCTCTCGGCTTAGCCGGTCAAATTGTACTTTTAAAAGATTCTCTTAGGAAAGTCTAAAGTTTATATCAGTTAGGCGAAAGAGGAAAGCCTAACTGCCAAATTCAAGCTCATCCTCTTTCACTTACTTAGTGAGGTGTTAATTTGAAAATATCATTAGCTGTCTCAAAAACACAACCGTTAGACGAAAGGAAAAAGGGGAACTGTCAAATTCAAGCTCGCCTATTATATGACAGTGAGATGTTAATTTAGAATTATAACTAGCTGTCAGAAAAACATAATAGAGGAATGAAATATCTTCCAATCATTAAAGTGTCGGTTAATTAACACCTTTTTCAATTGGACTCCTATCTTTTAAGCTGGGTAATTAAACAACACCAGGATAGACTCTCACACAAGTGTTAGTTCGACTTTTATCCTCTTGTAACAGCAGAAAGAGTTAGAAAGAGTTTAGTTGAAGACCGTTTGGTTTAGAGAAAGAAAAATCTTACCATCTCTCATATTTCAATCTACGGTTAGGTTTGTTTATTACACGCGACGTGATCACATGACATGCTGACCAACAGAATTTCTAAAACTATAAGATTTCCATATTTTTCTATTTTGAATACAGACTTAGTGTTTCGTCTCGGCTGAGAGACTCATGTCGCTCACTAAACACCTTTTCGGATAGTCTGCACAACAATCTCGATAGTCTGCAATTGCTTGTAATCCATTACAATATTTGCAACCATCTCCCGCAGCCACTAAAATATTTTCCTTCCATGAAACAGGCAAACATCTCGAGAGATAAAATATTAGTAAAATGTAAAATTCTCTAAATCATTTTATAACTTTAGATTCTAATTCGTTGCATTAACTGGTGTTTGGTTTCACTTTTTATACAAGCAAAAGAGGGAAACTAATTAGCATAATCACGTCATGCTATACATCAAGCCGGATATTTTTTTATTAGGTTTTGATGGTCCACGGAAAATGTTAAGCATGTCACTGAAGAATGTCGTGGTCCATAACAACATAAAATAATTAATGATGGAAACAAATTTCCAGAAAGGAGGACCAGTTCATTGCGTTCCGTGTGCAAATTATCAGAAGAAACTTCAAGAATTCTTTCAGAGTGTATGCGTCTTGTTTTGAAAATAACACCGAAACATAGTTTTGCTTATTGGTGTGTCCCTGTAAGTTACGTCGAATGACTGTAAGGACCAGAGTGTCAATTTTTAATTTTTGATCTTCTCCACACTGTGCGTGGCTCATGGCCTGATTCAACGATAATTATTGAGGAGTCGCCATCTAGTCACCTTTGTTTACTTTGAAAGTCAAGGAGTGTTACCACACGGATCATGTTTATGCGACATTTTAGCACAACTTGGGATCCATTTTCCATCCAGTTGTTTTGAATTTCAACATAGAAGATAAACAAACAAAGTTTAGATGGTGAAAGTGATATCTCGAGCGTAATTGAGCAAACACGCGCATTTGTGTTGTTGTAAAGATGTTAGTAGATGAAAGTTAGAGAGATACCTGGGGTTTTGAGGCAATCGGTGACCTCACTGGTGTAAGTACTGTGCACTGATATGCCTTTTTATGATATGGCCCGATTTAAGCCTGTATTTTTAGAATCCTTTCTTAAAAACTGGGTGGTCTAACCAAAAATAAACTTTGGCTTGTGGCGACACAACTATTTTTGAAATATGCCCTGAATCCTTTTCATGGGCAAAAAAAAAAAAAGAGAAAGAAAAAGAAACCTTTACTCTCGACGGGAAATCGAGAGGACCGCTCTTAACGAAAGCGGCACTCAATGTATGGCTGTGACTTATATAACATTCAGTAAGAAAAAAATACTAAATCCTATCTACTTAATTAGTTATTTAGTTTTTTTCCCTCTCTTTCTTTGCGTGTTATCCGCCCTTTGCGCTGCCTCATGCTTGCGTCCGATCGACTAAAAAACTAAGGAAATACTTCTTTTATGCAGGTTATCATAGTTGAGACGGGAGCTGGACTCGTGGTCTTATAGTTTACTAAGTCTCATTAAAATAAAAGTCTAGTAGTTTAACTTTCCAAGTTTTGAAAGAAAAAGTTATATTAATTGTGCGTCGTAAAAGAGAGAGCGCTTTTTAGGGAAGCGTTTGCAGGAAAGACTGAAAAGATATGATAACATTTATGTATACGCCCCTCAGATCAAATTCGCTTTTAAGAAAAAAGGTGTGGTATTTACTAACTTCTTTAATATGCATTACCCTAGCAGTTTTTGGGAAGAGTTGTGATTGAATAAATAACGGAACAAATTATTTGCTAAATAATAAAAAGTGTACCTCATTAAAAAATTGTAACATATGCATTTAGCTATTCGCTGAAAATGCTCCATTGACCCGATTATCAGAAACGAACACGGCGGACCACCGAGTAACAGACGTTAGACCGGCCGCCAGACCTTCTAACGACATCTATTTAAGAATCAAAAGCGGAAGAAGCGAAACAAACGCGCGAGAGAGAAAACAGAGAACAACGACGTCTTCGATGAGCTGCTGGAGAAGCACGAGCTGTGGCGTGTGTTGCGAGTGGGTGCCTGGATCGGGAGATTCCTCCACAACATAAGAACCGTCCGTAAACAGAGAGTCGTTGGTCCCTTTATAACTGAAGAAATACAGAAACAGACAACGTTCTGGATCAAGCGAGCTCAACAACAAGCAAATTCGAGCGAGAAATTTGAAGACCGTTTACAGTTGAATGTGCAAGGAAACCGGGAGGGAATTTGTTAGAGTGCAGGGGAAGAATTCAAGGCCATTACCCCATATTTTTATCAGACTCCTTGCCCTTCACTCGCAAATTAGTTCACCGATCACATGTCGACACACCGCACAGAGGAGTTACCCTTACCATGACCAAAGTGCGAGAGCTATACTTGGTACCGCGTTTAAGGGCACTCGTAGAATAAGTTCTCAAGGCGTGTTCAGGCTGCAAGCGGTTTCAGGCTATGGCACTGACAACACCGCCTCCTGGACTCCTATCCACTGACCGCACAGAGGGGAGCACCCCATTTGCGGTTATCGGAGTTGATTTTGCAGGGCCCATCAAGTACCGTATCAAAGCCAAAACAGAAGGAAAGGCCTATCTTGCATTGTGCGCATGCAGTCTTACACAAGGATTATTCCTGGAAGTACTACCAAACCTGGCGACCAATTCCTAAGAAGTTTAAAACGGCTCATCGTGCGCCGCGGGCGCCGGAGAAGATATATTCCGACAATGGCAAAACCTTTGTTGGCGCCGAAAAGTGGCTCAAACAAGTTATGCGTGACGAGAAGAAACAAAACTACTTACCACATGAGAACATCAAGTGGCAATTCAACCTCAGCCGCGCCGCTTTGTGGGGAGGACAGTTCGAGTGCCTCATCGGACTGGTCAAAACAGCTTTAAACAAGACTATCAGATACGGAATGTTGACCTGGACAGAGCTGTGTGAAGTGGTACTGGATGTGGAGATTGTTTTGAATATTCGCCCTTTATGCTACGTCGAAGACGACATACAGTTACCCGTGCTTACCCCTAACTCACTACTATTTCTTCGATCAAACCAGCTACCAGAACTGAAACCACACCATCTAAGAGAATTTGATCCGCGCAGAAGAGCTCAATATCTGCGAAGGTGCAAGCAGGCCTTATGGACGAATATTTACGAGGCTTGAGAGAACGACACCGGATGAAACACAGGGGTCAAACCACGCCCTTGGCCAAAATTGAGGTGGTCATCATCGAGGACGAGGAACGAAATTGCAATAAATGGACAATTGGATTTGTGGAAGACCTGATTTCGGGACGAGACGGAATCGTTCGCGCCGCCAAACTTCGAGCGGGGAAAAGAACACTCGAACGGGCAGTACAACACCTTTACCCACTGGAGCTTTCCTGCGATCGGGAGAATATACAGACTCCTCCGCAACTCAACCCCGAAGCCCCGACATTCAGGCCCAGGAGGGATGCAGCGGTAGCCGCTCCTCATCGCATTCACATATTGATACTGATTAGAGATATTTAGGTATTTCTATCTCGTTCATTGAATTTCAATTTTTATCGAGTGTGCCATTCTAGTGTTTTTCTTGAGAGATTATTCAGCGTTAATTGATTTTCGGTTGATTTTTTGCGATGTGTCAGATAATTGAACAACAGGATCATATTATGTCTTTAAAAATGAGATAGACCAGAGCATGAGACGGGAGAGGAAAGATCAAGTTGATTTTTTAAATGAAACGTGAAGTTTCGGAACATAGCAGATTCTTTATTCTCATTTCCGACACAGAGTTTTTTACGAAAATACACTTTCAGTATACTTTCTTGGCTTTTATCTTCATGTTTTTTTTTTGTTTAAAATTAAAAGTAACACCATGTTGATCGATTAATTCTTCTTTAAGTATACCGTGCTTTACTGGCATTAAAACTTAACCTGATTTGTAATTACTTTTGTTAAAGGATCATCATAACATGGACATCAAACAAAGGGGCAGTTTTTACGTACATGTCCTGTTTGCTATGATTTGTCAGGTTCTAAAGTGCTATCACTGTTCTTGTCTTCATCGCTCCTATTGTCATCGTTAACAGTATTTACACGATCATTCTCGTTTTTACTGACATCAACATCGCCAATATCTTTGGCACCTCCCATTGTCCTCGTTATCAGCACGGCCCTCATCATCCTCGTTAAAACTGATATTGAGATCGCCAACATCTTTGGCACTCCTCCCATTGTTGTCGTTATCAGCACCACGGCTATCATACTCGGTAAAACTGATATTAACATCACCAACATCTCATCGTCATCGTTATCAGTACGACCACCACCTTTCTCAAATTAGTCTTCTTCACTTCGCCCTCTGTTCGGTAGCAATCCTACTCTTTTCCTGCATTCTCTGCAAATAGCTGTATAGTAAAGGAGAGAAATATGTGTTTGTAAAATCAGTCAAAATATCATATTTTACAATGCTGATTGTTCCATAAATAAATAAATAAATGGAAAAAAGTAATAATAACAATTATAAAACTACAGTAAAACAAATTTATGATATGCAATATTTTTGAAAATTTCAGAATGTTCGTTGGTGGTAAAAACATCTCTACGTATAGCTAAAAATATTCGTTTCTTTATGATATGAAATCATTTAGCAAAATGTTGAAGCATTTCTTGATTTTGCTCATAACAGGTAATAATATTAATAAAGTTGGGGACAAGGATGGCAACTAGGATTTGCACTAGAATTTCAAAGACTATCTAAATCAATTTTATCCTGAACTAAAAAAATTCGTCCGTTTACTGGGAATCGATGGTTGCGAGAGTCTGAGGTCAAATGAGTCTGGATTCAAAGTTTGTTAAGGTTCAAATGGTTTCTTTATTTGGAAAAAAACTTACTCTTTTTGATGGATAATAGCTTCTACGCTTTTCTGTTTGTTTTCTCGAAATCGATGTTCAAAAATGCCCAATAAACTGTAATCAAACTGTGTTTGTTTTTCTAACAATCAAGGCTACCATAGCAACAATACAGCTCCAAGGAGACAGGTTTGTTGCTCTATCTGCTTTTAACTCGAAAGCAATATAAATAACCTCTTTAATAATAAAAGTGATCAAAACAAATTAAGAAACACGAGCACATTATTTTGACAACATTTATATTTTTAGAGGGAAAACACGAAGTAATGTAAATTCATTGAAGGTATGCCAAAAGACTACCACTAATAGAAAAAAAAATCAACTGATTCTCCTCAAAGATTTCATTTGCAGAGAAATATTCCTTCAATATTTTTTGTACGGTCATTTTTTAACGTGTGCGCCACCACGATGTTGAAGTAACTTTCTATAAACGGAAACTCATTTCAATTTTCTATGGCACTCTATGATTATTGAAAACCCACCTTTTTATTTATTTTTTTGTCTTCCTACTCGTTACAAAATCGGAATATAATGGACTTACTTCATCAAATTCGTTCGTTAGAACTTCTTATCGATAAGTGAACGTTTGCTTGTAGAGTCCGAAAGAGGTACTTGTTTTGATAATTAAATTGGTAAAAAAAAGCTAAGGGCTTACTAAGTAGGACTTCTCCCTCCTGAGACTAAAAATGATCACAATAATAATAAAAATAATAATAATAATTACAAGAAAAAGTCAGCAATCTCTACCTCAACATCATTCCAGTTTTTGATAATGAAGATAAGAAGTCAGACCGTGTATTAGTGTATATCAAGTGAAAAGTTTGAAACTTGTGTAGATATCAAAGCTAATTTGAACTTGTGAAAATGAATTTCTGCTGATTCATTGCCTCTAATTGACATTATTGCCAGACGAGAGCAGTAAATAATGGAGAAGGAACATGATTCACAGGAAGTTCTTACCAGAGAACCAAAATAAACATTGTTAAGGTAATTCAACAAAGCATCACAATCCCAGCTGTTCTACATATCTTTCAGCGAAAAAAAGGGGAAGACGGAAATATTCACAGAAATATGGATATGAAAGGTGTCGCGGAGGTGAATTGGCTGACTTACCTTGTAACAAGGCTCCATGATAATTAAAACTTATCCATCACGAATATCATGACACACAGGAAGTTCTTACCACCACCAAAATAAACAGTGGTTGCATGATAATTTGGCAAAGTTTCACAATGCCACCTGATGTGCATGTGGAAAAGCGATAACCTTGGAAACCATCAAATGAATTCTTCATTTTCACAAACTAGATTTACATCTATCCATTTCTTTAACGCACACATTTTCCACGACGAACTAATTTAGTCAATTACTTTATGACACAGAAATTTTGCGAGCTTTACCGGTCTAAACGTCTGCCCGATTTTGTTATGAATATAAAATTGTAGGAAAGTTGCGTGACCTAAAAAAATGATTTCAGGTCCAATTTATCTTAGTTCAGCACAAACAGTTTAAATATCAGTGTTTAACAAATTTTTATTTATCATTTCTAAAATGAGACGACCGTGTGGATTTGAAAGGTGTCGTGGGGGTGAATTTACTGACGTGTGACATGCCTGCATAATTACAACTGTTATTTATCAATTTTTCATGATAGCATGTCAGGCCACAAAAAGATGTGACAAAACTTAATTATGACACTTGACGGGCAAATTATACATTTGTACTGGCAGTACCTAAGGCACAACAGGTGGCATACGAAATAATTTGACTGCCATTGGTTTAACCGCCGATAACCTAATTTCCATTGTTTCAAACTTCCCCTGTCATGATAAGTAATATCAAGTAAAGAATTTGTTTCTTAAGCATACGTTTAATGGGCCACAACTTTTCTAATCCTTTTCTGTAACATGCGTTCTGTTTCTGTCTCCCTTCTCTTATTGGAAGTCTGCTTTATGATACAAAGGGCTGTCAGATCACAAGGTTAGTTTCAGTATGACTTACATCCAATTCATGTTTACCTTTGGTTCGAGTATTGGTTTTTTTTAGGAAACGTTCAATTATAAGAAATCGTCATGAAGTAAAAAAAAAAAAAGGCTTTATCCACCTATATTAACTGAAGAATTGTCGTTAAAATATTCAGTCATCAACCTACAGCTAGTACTTTGAAGAAATATGATATTTTCGTGTCCGAGGCATGTATTGTTTTGAACCGCTCGAACTTTCGGCGACATATTCCTTGATGGTGTTAATGCGACTCGAAATTTCGGGCGAAAATTCGCTCTATGTGGGGAATATTCGGAACGAAAATTCGTTGCTATTGTTCATTCTTCTCAAAAAGATTTGGTTGGATTTGTGGTTTGTTACTGATCCATGTAAAACTCCCATAGAATTTCCCGCTACGATTTCAGTCTCTGCGCGACCCATTTCGTTTACAACCATGGCAACATTTAGGGTATTAATTGTGTCGATGCATTTGGGATCATTTACGTACTCTACTTTTCGTAGTCATCGTAGCAAAAGTTTCGAATTATTCTAGAAAAAAAATCAGTATCCTCCACAAGCAAGGCCTCCACCCAGCTGAAACATTAAAAAGCGTTGAATCGCTAAGGGTTACTAGTAAGCGTTTCGCGCATCATTAGAAAGTTGTGTCTCACCGGTTCCGTGGCAAATTTACCTCAATCGGGAAGACCTAAAAAGCTGTCTATGGAAGCGAACAGTGTAAGTGGGAATAGTGCAAAAGAAGTATTGCCAAAAGGTGCCAGAATTTACGCAAAAATAGGGCAACGTGACCAAAATACTAGTTGTTTCAGCTTTCACTCAATAGTATTCAGTGTTTTGTTGGGAAATGTAAAGTATTTCACGCCTTTTTTCACACTCTTTTATTAACGTCTGCTTGTGTAGGATGAAAACGAACAAAGGACGCTTAAATGCTAAAACACTGTAAGCTCTCTGAAGCTAGTGTTTTTTTTAATATATAAATTGAGAAGAATAAATATTTCCAAACAAACATAGGTGTTGCGATATCTGGAAAGCATACTGCAATCAGCGATATAGGTACTGTTTATTTGCACAGGTATTGAGAACGAATAAACAAGGAACCCATTTCTCGATTGACCGACGTTTGAAAACACTCTAAACACGTTCTCTGCTCTCTCTGGTGAAAAGCGGAGTACTAAAGTTAATGTTAAAAACTATTCCAATCATTTGAGAGTTTATTTCCACCAAATACATGTCTCTTGGTCGGAATTGCTCTTCATCCCGATTTACTTTTGTTGTTGTAAACTGATCGAACACTGAATCGGATATCATGGTTTAGGCTTGAAATTAAGAGATCCTCGCAGCTAAGAACACTACTGAAACGAGTTGTTAAAATAGGACCTGAAAAAATACAGGCCCGAACGGGATTTGAACCCATGACCTCTGCGATACCGGTGCAGCGCTCCACCAACTGAGCTAACAAGCCAACTGAAAGCTGGATAATGTGTTGGGTCCAAATAAACCATCCAGGCGATGAATGATGATTTTAGATTTCAGCTCCCAGTTGGCTTGTTAGCTCAGCTGGTACAGCGCTGCACCGGTATCGCAGAGGTCATGGGTTCAAATCCCGTATAGGCCTGATTTGTTTCAGGTCCTATTTTCAACTACTCGTTTCAGTAGTGTTCGTAGCTGCGAGTATCTCTTGATTTCATTTCTTCACCGCAGTGTAAAGGCTAGCTAGGAACACTACTGAAACGAGCAGTTGAAAATAGGAGGTAATTAGTGTTAACAACTGGGTTGAAAACATAAATTAGCCACCATAAAGGGTAAAATTTTGGCACGAATGGATTGTACTAAAACAGCTGGACAGATTTTGGAAAGTTCAGAGCGGCAATGTAGAATTTATTCGGTGAGTTTGTTACGTTTTTGGTACATGGCTCTGATTGTGATTCTCATAATATTACGTGAAAAAATAATTTTGGGCGCACTGAATTTGGTGACGATATTGATTCGAATGAGAAAAAACCTGAACTCTACGGCCGCTACATTGACGATTGCATCGGCGCTACCTCCTCTACCAAAGAGGACCTCACTCAATTTATAACCGCCGTCAACTCCTCTCATCCGGCTCTTAAATATACCTGGGAAATTTCCGACACTTCTTTGGCTTTTCTAGACATCAAAATTTCAATTGAAGGCAACGGCTTATGTACTAGTGTTTACTACAAACCTACAGATTCACATAGTTACTTGTTGTATTCATCCTTACATCCATCACACGTCAAGAACTCCATAGCTTTTTCACAGTTTCTCAGACTTCGTCGTTTATGCAGTGACGACTCTGATTTTTCCGAAAAATCAGAGGCAATGTGCCAGTTTTTCGATAAACGTGGCTATCCTGTTTCTGTCGTTCAAGCGGGCTACCACCGTGCCCAACAAATCGATCGACAGGCAGCACTACAAACGGCCGGGAAGGAAAACACTGACCGCATTCCATTTACTCTTACATTTCACCCTCACGACCACGCAGTTAAATCTATCATTCTTAAAAATCTTAAATTACTCCAAAACGATTCAGAGACTGGCACTATCTTTTCGCAACCCCCACTTATTTCATTCAAACGTGACAAAAACATAAGCAACTTTTTAGTCAGGAGTTCATTTCAAACCAATGACCAATCTGGAACTTTTAAATGCGCTCGCTCACGATGCAAAACTTGTCCTTTTATTCACAACGTAGAGAAAATATCGGGACCTAAAAGATCCATTAAGATCATTCATCACTTTACGTGAACCTCCGCCAATGTTATTTACTGCATAACTTGCACTTATTGCAATAAGTTATAATCGGCGAAACAGGAAGACGACTGGGTGACCGATTCCGAGAACACCTTCGCGATGTGGAAAGAAATGACAAGGACGCATCCAAACCAGTTGCTAGACACTTTAATCTTCCTAATCATTCTAAACAGCATATGGCAGTTTGCGGCCTTTCCTTACATCTAGGCAGTTCGGAAAGCCGTAAAACACTAGAACAAAAATTTATATTCCAAATCGGCACCCTTAATCCCCACGGAATCAAGGAGCGCTTTTCATTCAACTAATTTATTCCTGTTTTCTCGTCACCATATTCCCACCTATGGCGTAGCCTCACTTTCTGCATATAAATCCACACACAACCCACAATTCCTCTAATCGCTCTGACGAAGGGCTAACGCTCGAAACGTCGGCTTTTTTACCCTTTATGGTGGCTAATTTACGTTTTCAACCCAGTTGTTAACACTAATTACTTCCTATTTTCAACTGCTCGTTCCAGTAGTGTTCCTAGCTGCGAGGATCTCCTAATTTCATTTCTTCACCGCAGTGCAAATATATGAATTTCATATCTCTAAAATCATCATGGCTTAGGCTTGTTTAAACATCAGGAAGCTGGAGTTGATGTGCAAAATATCTGGATTCGTCAGGGAGATAATTTCAGCTAAGTACATGTATCATGGTCGGAATTACCGTAAGACGCGAACGCTCGGTACAATTTGCCCGATTTCGTTGTCATCCACAGATCGAGCCCAGAGTCTGTCGGACGTGATAACTTTTTGATGTTTAGTCCTTTTGTCTACTGTGTTTAGTCTCAATTATTAAATGTCTCTGTCTGTCCAAAAGGTTGGAAATACGTTTAAACATATTTTTTGTTGCATAATATACAAACTTGATCACTCGTGGAAGGCTATTGTCAGTTTGAAGCGAAGTTTCTAACACTAATGATCGAAAGACACTTTCCGGCGCAGAATTTTCGCGTCGTGGCGAAAATTCAACGAAAAAGCTTTCTCCGCTCAAACGAAACATCGCCTAACAGGCTTCGAACTTTCGACGAAAGATCGTCAGAACAAATAACCAAATTCGCCGAATTCCGTTTGCATTACTTTTGCACAATACTGTAATTAAGTAAGAATTCTACAAAGCGAAGCACAGACGATTACAAAATCGATGTCAGAACTTCTGCCGAGGAATTTAAACCCCCATAGTCGTATTCCTCCACTGACCCAAGCTGTCCAGAGATTGTCGTCTTTCCGAAGATACGTGCCTTTAATACAAGCCCTCAAAAGAAGCGAAACAGGAATGAGATAATTTTCAATTTAATTAAGAACAATAGAGAATTGCCGTGTACGTGTTTACCTACTCTCATAATAACACCCGAAAGATGGCCGAGGGTTTGTATATCCCTTTTCTTGTAACACTTTCTGCAAGATAGAAATAAAATAGACGAAGAAAAAAATTCAAGTCTAACACAACTGATAGTGAAATATCACCTACCAAGTTTTCCGTAATTCTCAACATATCAGCATAAGCAATAACGTTGCATTTGATGTATTATTATTTCCATTTCAAAGGTGTCTGCATCGCGGACCAATGTCGTAATTTGGAGTTTGGACCTGAGAAGGCATTTAAGGGGAAACGCCTCGTAAACCACACAATTCGCACCGTAGAAATAACAGTTTCTAGGTTCTGTGAAAACTTGTGTTACATGGAGCCCTACTGCGTCAGCATTAATCTTTATACACGGGCAGATGGAAATGGAAACTATAGATGTGAACTGAACAATGCTACTCATGAAGGACACGAAGAAAAGTTGATAGAACAAGCAATGTATTCTTATCACGCAGCTGAGGTAAATATTACTTTAAATTTGAAAGTCAGATTGGTGTATTTTGTTTTTCTTTTTAAACTCTTTATCTCATAATCACTTTCAGTTACGAACTTGAGTTGTTTTCACTATTTCAAGACATTAGCAGTAATATTGTGTCTGTGCTTTTTACCAAGATCTCCTCAAAGACAAAGCATTTTAAAGTTATTAGATGATGAAAACGATTGTAATGATGATAATGACAATGAAATTGACAACGGTTTGTTTCTTCTGTCAGAGCAACTGTGTTCAAAATCCTTGTAAGAACAATGCTACTTGTCAAAGCGGATTTACTAAGAAAGGTTATCGGTGTCTGTGTACCGCTGGATTTGAGGGTCCGATTTGCGAAAGAGGTAAACACAACTTTTACGTTGATATTTTGAGACCTTCAGTTTAACAACAACGAGGAAAAACTTTACCGCACTACTTGTAAATTAGGTCTCAACGAATGAAAGAGCTTTTTCTGTCCTTATGTGGTTGAAACCGTTCTTACTAGTCAGTAAAAACCGAAGGACAAGAGGTCTTTATTGCGGTTCCTTCACCACTACAACTCAATGGCAAATATTTGTTTTTCTTCATTTTTTCTCGTCATCTCCTTTCTCCATATTCGTGTTCACATATCTTCTGAGCTGCACTGAAAGGGGAAAGGAACAATAGAAAAATACATAAACCACAAGCAATTATAGCCGGATTAAAAGAATAGGATATAAGATATAACTGCTTCGCAGCTCATCACTACTACATGAGACTGACAAGGTGGCTGTTAGTCGATTCATTTTCAGTACATTTTTTCACTCGATGCAAACCAAAAATGACGTGTTGTGGTCATAAGTAGACGGAAACAACGCTTAGCACATTAAGAACAATATGTGAAGGAGGCCTACCCAATGATTGTTGTTTTTAAAGTTGTTGATGCTTTAGTTTTTTTTGGTACGATAATTTTGTTTTCATTTATTTGTTGTTTTTTTTTTTTAATTCAGACGTCAACGAATGTGTTCGCGGGCTACAAAAATTCAGCTCTGATGCGTTCTGCACCGATACCAAAGGTTCATGCAATTGCACATGCAAACATGGATTCACGGGAAATGGACGAGAATGTAAAGGTAGGCGTTGCATTCATTAGCAGTTATGTGAGGAAAAAAAAAAGTTACATTTGCAAATTATCCACAAAAGGGATGATAACATACATCTCGATTCTCTCAGCACGAAAATGTAAAGTGAAAGTGAACGCGACAGGGAAATATATGGACGAAATCACAATGAAAATTCTTCTTGATCATCAAAGTGTTTTTTCACCAAATGAAATCAATCTACTCATCACTTTTTCTTAGTTTCATTCATCCTTGGTTGTTGTACAGACTGTCCTATGGCTACAGAAACCTGTTTGATGTTCTCAACAACAAACATTAAAGCTGTACAAATCAAATATGAATATCAAGTAATGTTGCTGACCTTCCAGTCATTTATATATTTTCGTCAATTGTTTGTTGGCTATATATCTATAGACATCGATGAGTGTGTCGGAGGGTCACACTCTTGCAGCCCTGATGCCTATTGCAACAATACCAAGGGGTCTTACAACTGTACATGTAAACCTGGATTCCTTGGGAGTGGAAGAGAATGCGAGGGTGAGCGTTATTTTTGAGAATATTGAGCAAAGGAGTATTTTATAATTTCGAACTTTCTGATAAAGAGTGAAATACCAATACAGCAGTACTACATCCATAGACATAAAAAAAAACAAAAACAAAAACCTCTGCCTTCTGATTGAAAAACCAAATAGCACAGAATAAACAACAAAGCGTCTTGCAATTATATCTGCTGCTATTTTTTAAATTGTTCATCTATTTGTATGTCTATTTTTTCTATTCTTTTTATCGTTTTATTTTGGAGATATCAACGAGTGTCTTGGCACTTTACACACCTGCAGTCCTCATGCATTTTGCAATAACACCAAAGGGTCATACAGTTGTACCTGTAAACATGGACTCACTGGAAATGGACGAGAATGTAAAGGTAAACGTTGGGGTCAAAATATAGAAGAAAAAATCGTTTGATGAGAAGTCAAAAAAGAATCTTTATACATTCGCGATAGCACTGTTCTTCTATTGAGCATTGGTTCCCCTATACACTAGATGGAAACTAATAGGTATTACAAAGCAAACATTGCAACGCAATTTTAAGAATCTTTTTACCATTATAATATTATTTAAGGCTACCAGAGGTGCAAGTAAACCACTATTAGTATATTATACATTAAATTTATTATCAAAAATCTGATTGGTTGGGGGCATTTAATCAATATAGAACAGCGTGTACAGTTGACATGATAACACAATGTCCGCAGCGGATATTGCAGTTATCATTTCGAGTCAAATTCTACTTAATCTCTAAGCCCCATTGTTTATTGTTCCATAAAGAAAACATACGTGCTGCCAAACAAAGTGAAAGAAAACTGAGAACTGTTTTCAGCTACAAAGCAGAGCTTGGAAAAGCTTGGCAAATGATAAATTCTTCGGTCAATTAGTCACACTGCAATCAATATAGTTTCCAAATGATTAATTAAATATAGATAAAATAAATTAACATTTCCCTTTAATCAAAGAAAAATCTGATTGGTTGAGAGCATTCAGTCGGTATACAATGGCGTGTGCACTTGACACGATAACCCAATATCCACGGCAGACATTGCAGTTATCATTTCTAGTTCAAAATTCTTTTAGTTTCTAATTTCCTCTTCCGTGTAGTGTTTAAAAACGTTTGCTAACTCAGGTTTTTGAAAAATCTATGTAATGAGAAAATTATTGAATTCGATTTTGCATGAAATTGCTATTCATTAAACCTTGTCTTTGTGTCTGTGTGATTTCCCTCATCCTTTGGCTTCAGAAGACAACTCAGATCTCAGTTTTGATAATTTAAGATATCTTACTCAACCTCATCTAGTAATTGCTTATTAGCTTAAAGCTTTTCTTCATCTCCTTTTTTTTTAATTGGCAAGTGCCTCTGAAACAAATCCATCGATGATTCTTAAGCGTTTGAAATTTATCTTCTTCTAAAATCACAAAATACGAGCTGGCATTTGCTGCGGCTTTTACTGTTAATATTATCAGCCAGATTTGAAACTAAATGCCCAATCATGGGTCTTTGATATTTTTCGAATGAATTATTTTTCAAACACAACTGGTAATAAACTTGGTAAGCCTTTAATAAGGTAGAAACTTTGAATACTGGATAAAAATATCTATTACCTTTTTAAGATAACAACAATCGATCCTCTTCCGGCGCTGTTTGTTATCAATGATGTATTTGAAGAAAACATACATGCTGCCAAACAAAGTAAATGAAAACTGAGAACTCTTTTAGCCAAAAAACAGAGCTTGGAATGTAATAAAAGTCTTCAGCCAGTCAGTCAGATTGCAGTCAATATAGTTACTACTAATCCCACTAATGGATTAAGATGTAGCTAACACAAGTTCAAAATTTCTTCTGATAAAAGGCATTTTTTAACTTCTTCCAGGAGCTTCCTCGTGTAAAGAAATTTATGACATGTAAGTACAACTGATTCTCGATATTATTTTCATAGTACATCAAATATCCCGCTTGCCCGCAATTATTTAAAGCCCATCACGGCATTAAATGTACCCAAATTTCCAAATTTTCCACATTCCATATGCAAAGAAAGTCCTCTTTCAAACCTTGATTCATTTCAGTGGATTTCATTACTGTCGTCACAGATGAAGTGAAAAAATATCATTTGCACTCGGACACCTGTTTAATTCTAAGACAAAAACCAAGAATAGTTGCTATGACGGCTGTTGTTTATATTCCATAGTTGTTAACTTCTGAAGGATCAACTTTTCAATTGCTTACTTGTTGATTCATTATTATCATCACCTAGTTTCTTTCCCTTTATTATTATTATCATTGCCACCATTGTAGCTATGATAATCATTTTTATAAGCTCAAGTTTTACGTCACCATCACTGTTTTCTTTAAAGGTTTATTTCTTTTTTTTTTTTATTTGGATCCAAAAGATCCAATGTGAGTGGTGTGGTTACCCTTCTTGTTGACTCCCAACCATTGTCCGTTTTCTGTCACATGGGAAATTTTGGGTGTGGAGATGGAGGATGGACGCCAGTCATGAAGATTGACGGCAGAAAGGTGCATACTTTTGTTAAATAATTCATCTCGTGTATAAACCTGCTCTCTTTCAAAACGTTGCGAGTTAAAAACGTGCATGTTACTTATGTATGCCTTTTGTTTTTCATCGAGAAGGTAATACATGAAGAAATGACTTCGTTCAACGTAAATTTCAAGACTTTTTGTGTAGTGACTATTGAAAAAGAATGAAAAAGAATGTGTAAATATACCCTTACATATTTGTCTCTAGTATCATATAATAGCTAGTTTAGAAATACAAACCATTGAGATCATATTTCGGTTAAAAACTGTTTAGAACAAAGAACATATCTTATCTGAGTTAAAGTTTCAGACTATTTAAGGAATTTGTAGATATCACCCTGATTGAAAGAGTTGTCATTGCTCATCCCCCTGAACAGCGAGGGGGAGGGGGATAAGTAAATGAGGATTCTTGGAAGACTATAGAACATTTAGTGCCAGTAAACTTGCTAATGAGGAGGGACTATGGATCATAGGGATATTACAGAGTCTTAAGGGAGGTTATTTTTATCGTGACACAATGAAACACCAATATGTGTATATATATATATATATATATATATATATATATATATATATATATATATACTAAAATCAATGAAAAACAAAAGTCTTCTTTTAACTTTTACTTTGCTTTTGCGCTACGCGTTTCACCGCTGTTGCGGCTCTTCAAGCATAGCAAAATGTGTTTATTGACTTGTTACGTCACTGATCTAATTGTAATCACATTAACAATATAATGGCTATTATAATTCGAAGCGCGCGCGAGCAATTAGCGTAATTTCAAGTCATTAAGAACTGGTTTATATTTCGAAATAAAAAATCTCTCTTTGTTCTTTCTCATGACCATGACATTTCTCATGTAAAACGGAGAGATGTGAACTGAGGGTTCAATCCCGCAGCACATGCATCAATATGCTTATCATTGGTTTTAGTATCTTCATTCGACACGGAAGTTTACAGTTTCTTTATATATATATAAATATATATATATATATATACATACATATATATATATATATATATATATATATATATACATACATACATACACAAAGAGATCCGAAATTCTTTTAAGAATTTATCCTCCTACCAGTCTATCATCCTTCATTCACTTCACAAACGATTATTGTTTCAATGAGTTTTGATTGGTGTGCGAATGAAAACACAGCAAGACTCCTCGCAAATGTGTCGTGCACTGAGTCCGAGTTGGAAAAAAGATTGACGTTAGTCTTCACGACACGGTGTCGTAAACGCTGAGGTCAATTCAACGGTAAAACAAATTAGTACGAAATCAATAAATACAGATATACGACAGGATGTCGACAGCAAATATCCATCAATTTGGAGGAAATACAAAAATTAATTGCTCCTCTATTTCAGACCACCTTCCATTATGACGCGCATTATTGGAAAAATCACGATAAAGTCAACCTCTTCGGCGGAGAGACTGGGTTTGACGAACAAGAATCAAAGCTACCTACCTACTGGAACACCTCCTTCTCTAAGATCTGTCTTGGAATGAAGATCAACAAACACCACAAGTTCATTGTCATCAATAGGCTGGCTGACTCTCTGCACTCACTAATCGCTGATGACCAATACCGCAACACCTCACTGGGTCGTGACGAGTGGAAAGCGTTGATTGGCAGCAACGCCTCTTTACAGCACAATTGTAACAGGGAAGGATTCAATGTCTTTAGTGGTCGGAGAGATCGTTCTAAAGTCAGAATTGGTATCATTAGCAATGACCAGAACGACTGCTATTCGTGTAACTCTTTGATTGGATTTGGTACAGGAAGTCAACATAATAACGTAGAGTCTTGCGGAAACGAGGCACGCCATATTGGTTTAGATAATGGACAAAAGAGTATCAAAGCCATGGGGTACATATTGGTGCAATAAAACCAAATTTTGACGTACTAATAAAGTCCGTAAATCACGTTTGGTTTACCTTGATGACATCCTATTCAGTCCGAAAAAAAAGTCAGACAAACAGTCGCCAAAAAGCGCTCAATATACAGTAACTACGCCTTTACATTACTTAAGAGAAATGTAGATATCTCCAAATCCTTAAATTTCTTAGACCTCAGCATACAGGCATATTTAAAACGTTTTCTCCTAAAATGTTAGTCACGTCAGCTTCATTAATCAAATTTGTAAAATATTTGCCCAAAAAAGCATATTTGTCAATGAATTTTGCTTAATTGCCACTTGGCTTTTATGCAATAGATACAGCAGTGTTAGGTCACTCGAACGCCATCATTCCTGGCCGGTCTCCCTAGAACTTCATTGCTTTAGACTTGAAATGACTAAAAAGATTCGAACAATTATCGGCATTAATCGATCATCGAAATCAGAATTTTCTAGCTGTTACAGTCCCTTGCAATCAGAGCATGGTACATTTAAATGCCACGTTTTCGAATGCTGAACTGATTCATCTTGTGTCCTTTTGGCGCTGGTAAAATAGTGGAGGAAATGAAATAGACTCTAGTTCTATCGGTTACAGTTGATGTTTTAATACATGTAGTGCCTGTTGTTTGCGTAATTTGCTGAAAATGTTTAAAATTGAAACTACTCCTACAATTTAAAATGTTGTGCTATCTCTCTCGGTGAGATTGATTCAACGCAGTAGTGTCGCCTTACCATAGGCTAAGATGTAAGATAGGAATATTGTAGTCAGTGTTTAGTTTTATTAAAGTTTGTTTCTGATGTGGTCTTTGTCTAAACTCTGAAGTATCGTCCTTTTGTTTCGCCGTGATTAGTCCTAAAACTAGGAGCCTCAAGATCTTGGACAAACTAGGCCATGGGAAGTTTTATTTTTCGCAGACTTACCTGTACCGAGGCCAAACGTTCGAACTTATTCTGGTAGCATCAACTTTTCACAAAAATCTTTCAGTTATAGTTCATCAAATTATGGACACAAATAAAGATGCGATGGGCGGAGTAGTATATTAGAGTCAATTGACCAGTATGGATGAAAGATTCCTCCTCCACCGAGCCCTTCGAATCGGTTGAGTTCGCTAGCTGAAAGGAGATCTTTTATTTCTTTTTTTTTCAACCCTTACTTTTCTTTTATCGACATCATTCAAAAGGAACAAAAGGTAAATAAGTAAACTGAAGAAATGTTGTCTACAGTGCCCGCCCAAAGACAACTCATAAGAAAGTGAGCCTCGCGCTTCTCCATGGAACCGCTAAGAGAGTTAATGCAGATACAATGAATTCGCATTTTGGAGAATGGATGTCTGAGCCCCATGACGTTTGAACGTCTGCCGTTGTTCTAGAAAGATGAAACATTGATAAAAAGTGCTATTTTTAGTTCATGCCACAAATAATCTGAGGGTATGCTCCTAGACATAATTTTCTGATGATCTTTTGCCTCGTCTAAAAATAACTCTTGATATCTTTTCAAAAACGCTTCCTCGATATATTAAGCATAGAAAAGGGAAATATCCTTTCCGTAACTTGAGGATTGTGAACATGTCGTTTTGATGTAGAAAATTTTTTGACAGGGTTTACACTCACAATCTCCCATTGTATTGCAAATATCTGTTGTTGTTGTTGTTGCTTTGCTTTTGCTTCTATGGTTTCCTCCAATTTTTTTATTGTTTCTACATAATTGTGCCAAAGAAAACGATGAAAAGGAAGTTGCTTCATGTTTGAGCATAAACCCAAAAACGATGCTCATGATTGAACTTGATTATTGTTTTTAATTTTTGAATTGAACATGAAGATGGCTGTAACGAAGTAATTTATTTCATGCTTAAATTTATTGTTGTTATCTTTGGCTTTATTTCACAAGAACGTCAATGCTGAAAATCAAAACATCTTTTCTGGCAAAAGCTGCTGGATTCAAGGGTGCGAGGTGCCAAAACAAGTAATCAATAGGCTTTTTTGTTAATCGTATCAAACCTTTAATTCAGCAACCTTAAAAAAAGGAGTGTGAAGTTTAAGACTCCTTGAAAATTATTGAAGTGTAAGTGTCAGTCCACTGCAATCGTATCGCTAGCCGAAGAGTGGTGTAACCAAGAGATGCTTCAACCGAGAAACGCTAACTTTTTCTTTCTCTAGCTACACCGTAAGGTGACAAACCCTAGAGAATATTATACTCAAGAATTCTATTACTCTTCAGGTTGTTACTCTAGAAAGTAACACAGACAGGAATGTAATGTAACCAATATTGCTATGGCGGTGCAATTTTCTGTATTAGTCGCATATATAAATATGGGATAAAACCCAGAGGAAAAAAATGGACCGCTTTCCCCAAAATAGAAAAGAATTTTAAAGTAGACCACATCATAAAAGCGCCTAGGTTAGGAGAAAATACATGTTTACAACACGGATTGTTAACATCGCCATCGTTCGTGTTCCCCATCATTAGAATTCCCTCACTTATAACCAGGCTATAATGTTCACAATAGATCTTCAAATCCAATTCCATGCAGCTATACGTTTACTTTAAAGTTTTACAAATTACATCTTGATTTTCGTTGTGAAAGCTATCCTTTGTTTCATGTGCTCATAATTTTTCCTCAAATCTAGAGCCATGCCGCAACACGTGTACCGGCTATTTACCTTAAACCACCTGCGTGAAACTTTGGAAAGTTATCCCACTAATGGCGTTTAGCTAGCTTGGTGCTTATCTTTAGATCTTTATCTGGCGATAAAAGTGAATACAAGTTAAGAGGGGCCTAAGTGCAAACGGGTTCTCATTTTCCATCAAACCTTGAACTTTAATTTTTTCAATCTATTTTCCAAGAAGTTCCTTCAAACTTTTTATTCCTAAAATTCCAATTTTAGCTGATTTTGATCTTCGGTTATATTTCTTAGCTCATGTTGGCTTAAGTCTTTCTTGTTTTGCTTCTTTTTTTTTTTCTTTCATTGTCGAGGCGAGATATGTTCCATACCAAACCGAATGTTCATTAGGGTAAGTACAGGGTAAAAGCGAGAATATTCAAAATGAAACGCAATGATATTTGGATTATAATACTGAAAATACCCTTGACTCCACGTGCGTCCCCCCCTCCTCCCAACCTAAGTAAAGGCTGACCCTTAAAATGTTGTAACGCAACCCAACAACTCCGTTAGAAGTAAACGGTTAAGAATATATGTAAGTCATAGTGAAACGAGCGGGAATGACAATCGTCTACACCGTGTCTCACTCCTATCTTATTAATGAACTTTTGGTTGTATTTCTTCCATGATTTGGTTTCATTGCACTAAGATGTATCATATAACTTTGATGAATTTGTCTCCATTACCTGCACCCCGCTTTGTCGCGTTGCCAAATGCGTTCAGATCATCAGGGTATCCTGCTGTACCAAATCCAATTCTTGAGTCACACGCATAGCAGTCGTTCGCGTCGTTACTGACAAATAAAATTCTGGCTGAAGATGCCCCGCTTTCACAAACAGCATTGAACCCTTCCCTGTTACGTTGGAGCCATCCGCACTGAGCCACGCACGTCCCAGAGATGTGTTGCGATATTTCCCGCCAGCGATCAATGAGTACATAGAGTCAGCCTGCTTGTTGATGACAATGAACCTGAGCTGCTACTCTATCTTTATATCGGGACAGATCTTAAAGAAGGATGTGTTCCAGTAGGTGGGTAGCTTTGTTTCCTGTTCGTCAAACCCAGGTTATCCCCCAGGAAGGTTGGATTCTCTATAACCATTCCAGTAAAGTTTATCATACGAAAGGTTTTCTGAATCAGAAATGGGATGCATGCGTTCACTTATTCCAAACACATTTCAATCAAACTCAAAAAATACAACGACAATTAAGTCAATAATTCGAAAACTAGTTCACACATTACATGTTGTTTCAAAATAAATTTGCAGAAATGTTTCTCATCTGGATCATAAAGTAATAAGGTCGTATGAAAGACCATCCCTTTCCAATTTCCTCCGGAAAGGTAGGTGAAAAATGCACGAAGGAACAGACCAAACCTCCATTTCTCCTACTTCTATCTCTTCCGACACTATATGATAATGCCAGATATTTCAGTCGAACAATCAGTCGTTAATTGTTTCTTAACACAAATCCTAATCTATGGCTGGAAAGTATCGTCAATCTTCATAACCGGCGTTCGGTTACTGACATTTATTCTTTGTTCTTTGTACGAAAAAGAAAAATGAGATAGTTTGCCTGCAAATAGCTGGAAAGCTAATCGTGGCGGGGCAAGACAAGTACATGAATGACAAAAGTTATCTAATATCTAAAGAAAAAGAGTCACTGACTCTTAAATGATAACACAGAAAAAGAAAAGCAGACATTTAAACCCTTAACAAGTGTATCTATGTACCTACTTTTTTAATAATTATGGGGATTTGAATGTAGTTATACTCTTTTTCTTAGATCTGATCAAATAGCAATTTTCGGACAACTCTTTTAAAAGCTTTCTTTGGAAGATCCGTTAGTTACCTTGGTAGCTTATCAATGGTAGCTGAAATAAATTTAACATGTTTGCTGGAGCTTTATCATTACTGATATCGTGCGTTAAGGTCGCTACGGAATCATAATAAAGAAAAGTTTGGAAGCACGTTAGCTTCGAGTAATAATGGAATTGCATGGTCATGCCAGTCTGCGAAGTACAGCAAACAAAGGGCTGTTTTCTGAAGAATTAGAATTTTGTTAAGATAATTCTTTTACGCCTTACCCCAGGCAGACCATAGGTTAAATAAGGATGAATTAGTGACTTATAGATATTCAGTAGTATTGGTCGAGGTACAAAGTGGCATAGCTTTGCAACTAGCCAAACATTTTAATTCTTTTTGTAACAACAGAATCAATATGGTATTTCCAAGAGAGATTCTGATCATTAAGAACGCCCAGGTATTTTATGTAAACTTCAGACTCGCGATGAACATATTTATTCTTTTCATTAACAAACATGCAAAGTTTTGGTTGGTAAGGAAGTCGCTTTTGGTAGGGATGAACAATTAGTTAGTTGGATTTTTTAATGTTAAGAGTTAGCTCGTTGGCTGTGAACCAGTTATAAAGGTTTTGTAGCTCGTTGCTGACTATTGTCTTAAGATCTTTTTAGAAATTTGTCCGCATACGAAATGTTAGTTTCGTCTGCAAAGAAGTAAAACCTAAATTTAATTAAGCATCTGTGGATATCCTTGACATATAGGAAGAAAAGCAATGGTCCAAGAATTGATCCTTGAGGAACACCACATCTAACGACAGCTTTGTCTGATATATGATGGCCTGCTTACGTTGTTTGCGCGCGATTTTTGAGATATGAGGAAAACCAATCGTTAATTAATCCGGGAAAGCCATAGTGATTGAGCTTATCAAGTAAATTGTTCTGATCGACGGTGTCGAAGGCTTTTTTAAGATCAATGAATATTCCAAAAGAAAGCAATTGTTGATTCATGTTTGTCTGTATATTATTAACAATGTCCAATTTTGCGTGTTTGGTTGAATGCTTCTTACGAAAGCCGTATTGTGAGGAATACTAAAGTTCGTCTTTCTTTATATAGCTCTTCAATCTGTTGTAAATTATTTTCTCGAATACTCTATTAAAATTTGAAAGTAAAGATATAGGTCTGTCGTTGTTTACGTCAGTATCATAGTCACTCTTAAATACTGGTGTAATTGTAACTAGCAATTCTGAGCTTTGATGGATAAGTTCCTAATCTGATAGATGTATTAAGTACCTATGAAAGAACAGGAGCTATGAAGGCACTTGAACATTTGAGTAGTTTGGTAGGTGAAGAGTATAAACCATAAGATTTATCATTCTGTACAAGTAACATTCTGACAGTAATTCTACGGGTAAAACAGGCTGAAAAAGGAAGGATGAAATTGAAGATTTGCATTCATCAATATGGTTTAGATGATGTTTTTGGGGAATGAGAAGTTTATTAGCAAGTCTGTTTCCGACTGTTGCAAGGTGTTTATAAATAATGTTAGGTATCCGCGAACCTTCCTTAACAACTTTGTTGCGATTATTAAAATCCTTTACTGCAGATATGACCTCAAAGTTTTTTTTTTCCGTCGATGGAAAAGTACGTTGATTCCTTGCCAGGATTTTTTCATGTTGACCATTTATTTTTATTTCGAATGATGATCATTTCACAGCTGGAGCTTGGAGCGCCTGTTCCCAGACAGCACTGGTTTATTTTCAAAAACCAACTTGATTGCAATTACATCTCTTTTCAGAGATACTAAAGTGACTCAGGCATACACGTCTATTACAAACTCATGATCATTGTTCCTGCGGTATTTTTTGTGTGACACAGTAATGGAGGGTGTATTAGTTTCAAAAAGCCCTATTTCTGAACAGATAAGGCACAGTTGACGAGGGTACCTGAAGGATGTTGAAGGCATTTAAAGGCACATTCAAAATCGTTGTACACCAACAATATTCCAACTCTGGGCACATCAAATAACGGAACTTGTTGATAGAAAACAGACCGTATCTTGCCTCTTTGTCTCGTAGCATTTAAGTATTGGTTCCTAGTAAGTGGTTCGGTCAAACATGATCTTAAGCAGACGGTGACTATATTTCTAGTAACACTATTCTTGAAGAAGTTTACAAAATGAATTTGATTGCTTCTTACTTGTGATCAATTGGAAGACAGACGGAAAGATAGCGTCACCACCGACCATTTTTGCTTCTTTATTACATAGAACAGACAGATTCAATGTCGCCGCGGGTCCGTTCAATTAGATTTATGAAAGAGATGATGATTAATGAAACATCAGTGATTCACTCAGCTGCATCTCGTGTAGTGCATGCTATGATTTGTTATTGAAAAGATGCACGTCAACATGGAATCCACTTTTTAAGGCAGAGCAAGTTAAAGGAAGGGAGATATGAACAGAATAAAGGGCACTGAACGCGTCTAGAGAAATTCGCTAATGATTTGCAATGTTTGTAAGAGGTCTTGCATGTTTTCGATCTATTAATAGGTACGAATTCATAAAATCATATTTTCCCAGGAAAACGTCTCAAATAATAGACACAACATATAGTAGGAACTAGTGTTGTACAGCAAGTAGAGCACTCTTATCCATGTGGTCCATGCAGTTCATGCAGTTGTCTTAAGCGCCTTACATGTTCCCACGACACCTTTTCTAATACTTAAAATGCCGCTATTTTTCTTAGAGTGATTACTAGTGTTTCCAAATTCCTAAATAATTACGTAACCCGTCTGTGCTAAACTCAGATAAATTGTAACAGGGAGAGCAACCTCAAGCAGAAGAATGCGTTATGAAAATTATTACAATAGAATTCTGCTTCTTGACAACTGATATGATAAATGATGCGACAAGATTTCAGTTGGGAAGTAAAGTTATCACTCCATTAGGGCGATTTACTTTGTAATGCTTGACTGAACTAGTAATGTGGAGAAACTAATGATAATTAAACTCGTAATACTCCCCTTGAGTATTGAAGGGCAGAGATCCATCGCTAATTTCCATATGCATATACCAGGGATATACATCAACTGGAATTCGAAAAAACTGAGAGAATTTTTACAAGACTTGCTTTGACTCTTCTTTAATGCTTCACAACACTCGCGAATTTAAGTCAACGTAAATTTCTCAATGCAAGTCTCCAATGAAAATGCTTCACATACAATCCTGACTGTAAATCTCGAATTTGAATGTTTTATGAAGAGTTTGAATCTCAAATGTAGATATCGAATGCAAGTACACTTTGTAAATATTGAATGTTAAGCAAAATTACAGCTTCAAAGCTAGTATTTTTTAAATAGCAATGGTTATGCGAACAATAAATCAGGTCTCGGTCGTTCGAAGGGCGACGAACAATGTCCAACGGATTAATAATGCAAACGTGTTTTTAAAGAATGGAAATAAGTAATTTTAATAGTTCAGTGAAAGTACTACAGGTGAGTGATCTCATTGTAATTGATGTGAGCATCAGTGAAATACTAGCGGCCACCTATCGTTTCGCCATATCGTATGATCCTTTGTAAAATTACTGAGTTCTTGTTCTCGTTATGTCATATGATCTTAAGTAAAGTTACTGACAACCAGCTGACGAGCCCCAAGGTCTGATATTCTTTTCGAACTTTCTAGAAACTTTTGATAAGACAATGGAAACACATAAAATGTGTGGACTCGTGTGTAGATCCGTGTTAAGTTCATCATTTGCTCACTTGGCCCAGTTCGATAACACTATTCACTAGATTTAGCTATCCAGTGGATAGTACAGTACATTTTATTCACTCTTGTCTGCTGGATAGCGATTAAGCACTGAAGTGATGGTCTGTGGTAATTTTACTGAGTTCAAGACGAGGCGATCTTCCCTCGCAAATAGTGAAATTTTCACGTAATTTGAATTTTAAACAGAAATCGTGAATTTTATATTCGACAATTCAACAATTTTGTGACAGTTTAGCTAAAGTGCTTTCCGACGTTCAATATCTGTGCTTATTATCCAACTGCACAAAGAAGAGTGCAAATAATGCGCAAATAGAGTACAAATATCTTGCGATATTGTACGGTTATTTGGACAGTTGGTCATTAATTTCTCTGCTACGCTTGTCTATCCGCTTTGATTTTACCGCCTTGTAAAAAACAAGCAGAGAGAATTAGCAGAAAGGAGATATAGCACTTGGATAAAACACGTATTAATATTAATATTACACGTTTTGGTGTGTAGCATCGCTGAGTATTTTAACGAGTTGTGCCCCATGGACTAGTCAAAATACGGCACACCTTGTTAAAATACTAACCGATACTACACACAAAAACGTCTAATAAGATAAATATATAATAAAAGGAATCCAAACTTATTGTTATTGCTTGTAAAAAGGGATTGAGAAACTCAAAACTTGCGGCTGAAACATTTGCAAAACACTTGGGGGATGAAATTGTTTTGAATTACCATCTAACATAGCAAAGTTTGGTGCTAAAAACTGCTTGTTAAGAAAATTCATTTTCCCTAATTTTCACCAAATAATTTGTAAGAGGTTCGGCATTAGAGGCGATAAATTCACAGGAAAGTTTATCATTAAAACGGACATGTATCACTTCTAATTATAACAAGGCGTAAGTTTTTCATCGCTTCATTTTCTCAGCCTTACTTCTAAAGATAAACAGTGTAGGGTCAGGCATACTTGCGTTTAGACGCCATTATTCATGTGCTCGAAGTACTTGTAATAAAACTGGAATTTTAGTCCATTTTTATCTAAAACCAAGACAAATACTGATTTTTTTTTCTCTGGAGACGAACTAATTCTGAAAGAAAAATTATTCCCTTAATTTTCACCTAGAATTCTGTGAAAGGCTCTACATTGAGGGCGATGGATTTACTAAAAAAGTTTTGCATATTAGAGGGTTACTTTATTTTTTGTTCGACTTAAGCGTAAATTTTCTACCTCTTTTTTTCGCCATGTTTCTAAAATACACAGTCTATGGTCAGACATCTTGGCGTCCAGACACCAATTATTCAAAACCCGAAGCAACTGTGATTAAATTTGTAATTTTAGTCCTTTTTATTTAAAACTTGGTCAATTCAAGGCCTCTCTTTATTCCTCAAGAGACTTATTCTGTTATGCAGTCCCTTTGATATACTGCTACGGCCTTTCATTGGCCGTGAAAATGCCAAACGCGACTATCTATCCGAAGACGACGTCAAAGTGGTTTTACATTATTGCTGTTTATACCAGTGAATATCATTTTAAATAAGTTTCATCGGAGAGAAAACCAAAGATAACAAGATAATAGCGATAAAAAAGGGAATCAAATTAATTCGACAACTTGCTGATGATTCCGGATTGAGATCCGAACAAACATCTAAAACATGTAACAAATTTCAAATTGTGATAATGCTATCTTTGAAAGTGAAATGTGATCATCGCAGTAAATTTCCAATTTAAGCAATTGGAAAGAAGAAGCCTGAAAAAAAAATCAGGGCCTCAACGGGATTCGAACCCGTGACCTCCGCGATACCGGTGCGATGCTCTACCAACTGAGCTATGAAGCCACACATTGGGAGCGAGGTCAATTTATTGAGTTCATATCTTCCCGTGCAGTGAAATGATGTGGAGTTTATATGAAACAATTCATATTTGTACTGCGGTTGTAGATGAAAGTGAAATGTGATCATCGCAGTAAATTTCCAATTTAAGCAATTGGAAAGAAGAAGCCTGAAAAAAAATCAGGGCTTCAACGGGATTCGAACCCGTGACCTCCGCGATACCGGTGCGATGCTCTACCAACTGAGCTATGAAGCCACACATTGGGAGCGAGGTCAATTTATTGAGTTCATATCTTCCCGTGCAGTGAAATGATGTGGAGTTTATATGAAATAATTCATATTTGTACTGCGGTTGTAGATGAAAGTGAAATGTGATCATCGCAGTAAATTTACTGCGATGATCACATTTCACTTTCATCTACAACCGCAGTACAAATATGAATTATTTCATATAAACTCCACATCATTTCACTGCACGGGAAGATATGAACTCAATAAATTGACCTCGCTCCCAATGTGTGGCTTCATAGCTCAGTTGGTAGAGCATCGCACCGGTATCGCGGAGGTCACGGGTTCGAATCCCGTTGAAGCCCTGATTTTTTTTCAGGCTTCTTCTTTCCAATTGCTTAAATTGGAAATTTACTGCGATGATCACATTTCACTTTCATCTACAACCGCAGTACAAATATGAATTATTTCATATAAACTCCACAATGCTATCTTTATGGGTTAGTAACGACTCAAAATGAAGTGTGGATTTATCAATAATGAGGTGGGAACCTACGAAGAGTTATACTAAAACTTACCTTATGATCCAAGAGCTGTGTATATGAGACAAAACTCCCATAGAAAAATGTATTTTAACATGGGATTCGTAACCCATAGCTTAGCCGGAAGAGTCCCGCGCCGATCAATATTGAATGTAAACTTCTTAAACGTGCGCTTTCGATTCGTATCGCGTAGAGATCTTTCGAATTCTTAGATCACGACCACCGTGGACGAAGTTTTTCCTTTTCTTTTTGATCATTTCATTTTTGTTTCATCGTTGACTTTCTCCTTTAGCTGGTACTAACGTCCTGCTCTCAAAAAAAATACAGACGACTTTCCTCTCAAGAAACTTTAATTACCTAGCTTATTTCTGATAAAGATAGGGTGTTGAAATTGGCAAAAGTTGTAAATTTAATATGTTCAAATATACAGCCGACAGAGAAGACACTCGTTCGAACAATAACACTGTTAAAATGCAGTGACTAGATATTGTTATTTAAGGCATATCTACGTCTTCCTCTTTGTTTTGTTTTATTTGTTTGTTTTGTTTTTGTGACGAGAGACTTTCAAGAAGAAACAGGGTGTTCTTCACACTGTCAAGACATCAAAGATTTTGGGCAAAGGCTAGAATAATATCAGAAATGTTGTGTGTTCTTGATGGCTGCCTACCCTACAACTATTTTTTTTTTTTTGTCTTAATCTTTGGAGACAAACATGGTTGTTAACGAAACAAATACTGTATTTCCTTTAATAACCACCCACGCTTGAATAAGTGCCTTCCCCCAAACAGTGGCCCACCACCAAGGCCAAAAGGATAAATACCCGCACCCTCCAATAAGTGCCCTAACCCTCCCCCCTCCCACCTCACTTTCTCAAACAAATTGGTGGGGATGCAAAAAGAAACCTGCTTGCATTGCCAGTATATTAATACATTTTAAATAACGTCCGGGCACTTATTAGAGGAAATAGTGTATACTGCAATTACATTCCAACGTTGGACTTGCACCAATACTGGTTGATGAGTAAGAAAGTGCATTGAAAACTGAATTCATGAAAAGATGAAGATGATGAGTTAAGGGATTTTCCCATGGTTAAACATTCTTTTCAAATATTTGAACGGCAGATTTAAGCCTTAAGAAAATTAAAAAGTCTTTGAGAGTACTTTTGTCGACTAAAACGCGGATTTGCACCATCATCAAGTTAGGACATCACACACCATGCAACAGTTTCATCTACCTACCATAATGAACATCAGACGGAAGTCATTAGAACGCATTTGAATTTTCACATTTTTTATGAGAGAGAAAGCCTCTCCAATTTAATTCGAAACCCATATCGCCAAGGTTTTATTCTGTATTCATTCTCGGTCCCTTTATGATTAAGTTAACGAAATAGAAGAAACCATCTCTTTAACAGGCCACTACAATTGGCTATAACCTAATTTAGAGCCAATGAACATCGGGTTCTCTCAGACAGTTGGAAACTGAAAGTCTATTGTACCACCAACTTGCGCGACGTTTTGTTGTTGAGTGAAAACAGATTTTGAGTTGTTGAGTTACAAGAAATACCAGCATGTAAATATAAATGAAAATATTTTACTCAAACTATTGGGAGGAAGCCTCTGCAATTTAATTAGAAATCCGTATCGCCAAGGTTTTGTTCTATTTCCTTTTCAGTCCCTTTATGATTAAGTGAACGAAGAAGAAGATACCATCCCTTTGACAGGCCGCTACAATTTCTCAAACAAACTAGCGGGGATGCAAAAAAAAACACCTGCTCATATTGCCAATATATAAATGAACTTTAAATAAGCACAGGGGCTTATTCGGGGAAAGAGTGTATACCGCAGTTACATACGAACGTTGGACTTGAAGCAATACAGGTTGATGAATCAGAAAGCGAATTGAAAACTGAATTCATGAAGAGATGAAGATGGTGAGTTAAGGGATTTTCCTATAATTAAACATTCTTTTCAAATATCTGAACGGCAAATTTAAGCCTTGGCAAAATTTTATCTTTTAATTTACCTTACCGCTCCTTGTCAAAGCGTTAAAAGCGTTTGAGAGTACTTTTGTGGACTAAAACGCGGATTTGTACCATCATCAAATTAGGACGTTGCTGCACCATGCAACAATTTCATCTACCCACCATAATGAATATTATATGAGAGTCATTAGAACGCATTAGAATTTTCAAATTTTCTAGGGAGAAAGCCTCTGTAATTTAATTAGAAACCCATATCGCCAAGGTTCTGTTCTGTTTACGTTTTCAGTCCCTTCCTGATTAAGTAAACGAAAGCGAAGAAACCATGTCTTTAACAGGCCGCTACAATTGGCCAGAATCTAATTTAGAGCCAATGAACCCCGAGTTCTCTCAGACAGTTGGAAGCTGTTAGTCTATTGTACCAGCAAATTGCGCAGCGTTTCGTTGTTAAGTGAAAACAGATTCGAGTTGCTGCAGCACATACAACTTGAGTGCGACTTAAATGGGAAACTTAAAGCGCAAGCAAAGCTAAACTTCACCAAGTGCCTTACCTATACATCATGTCTGCTGATTTCAAGCGCTATCTCATTTCCGTTCTCTTGCCTTCTATTTTCACAGCAGCAAACTGTTCTCCAGGTAAATGTTTTATCACATCCTTTGTTTTATTCAAGTTTTTCTTAGATTTTTTTCCATGTTCCCTTAATACTTCTAGATCCCTTACGCCCTACATGAGGCGGGCCTTTCTACGAGTAGAAATGAAAACCAAAAGCACGCCCAAAGTTTTTCCAAAGGCTGTTCTTCCCAAAACATCATGACGATGAAGATTATTCAAGCTGTCTCAATTTATTCCGAAACGATTACACCTCCAAGCGATTAGATATTTTGTACATAAAACCACTTTTTATCTTGATACAATCACTTACACCGTTTGAATGTAATCCGTTGCGATTAAAAGATGTTAACAGTTAATTACTTTGTTTTTTTTTTTTTTTTTTTTTAACACTTGCGGTTAAAATTTGTCAGTATTTTCGTTTTTCGTTTTACAATTAGCCCTATTGAGACCTGAGGCCTCCTATAAGGAATTATTTGAACTTTCCTCAATGTGCCTCAGATTAAAAGCTATTTAGAATACCATGTTTATTGATTGTAATGTGTAGTCCGCAGAAGGTGAAAAAAATCGCCTCTTAATATGCAAATACCTAAACGGTCTTTCAAAGCATTCAATTTCTTGTTTACCTTCGAACATAGCGATGCTGGTTAACAAACAGAGCGGGTAGGTCCATGCCAAAATTAAAGCAGCCGCTCGTTCAGAGCTGTTTTCCTCGAGATTGCATCAATATTTTCTGTGCAGTAGCAAAGACGTTGAACTTCCAATGCAGTTGAGCAAATCAAGTTGGCGTCGATTGCATCAAAGGATAGAGAAGAAGCTAGTTAAATTTGTGCCTGGTTCTATATTTAGTTTACTAAAAAAGGCGCATGTGGCAACACGAGGAATATTTCCCCTTCACTGTTACTACACAATAATGATTTTCATGTATTCAAAGTCGTTTAAGATATTATTGTTTACATTTATAATAAGCCGGCCAAAACACGTTCAGCAGAATATCAAATAGTTCGTCGCACGAGTGGGTGGAAATGCTGTACACGTAAGGGTAAGAACTGGAAATTAAAGCCAGTTTTATATGCCTGAAGTTCCCACTCTAAAAGGATGACCACCATAGTTCCTCCCGTAAATCATCGATAATGTCTTCCAATTTCCGTTTGATCTCTATATTATAACTCAGGAAAAACTGTTTTTCGGGTAAGATTTTTTTAATTTCCGCGATGACGTATAACTTTGTTTACTAGTAGGTCTCAGTACGGTGACAGATTTATAACTAACGGTAAAAATTTTGGCTTTGTTAAGGCTTCCATTTAATTTCTTTCCGCCAAGTCTAAAACATTGAACTTTTACAGTTAACTTTGTTTACGACTGACGGATAACATCTGTCAGTTCTACGCCCAATGGCTGCATTAATTTGCGGTTAACTAGTCGACCAAGCGACTTGGTCGCTTGGTCGACTAATTCGATTATTCGAACCATTCCAAAAAAGGATTCTGACTGGCTTATTGTAGCGTGCTTAATGAGAGTAGAGAGCATGCTGACGACACTGTTGTTCGCTTTTGACATAAACATTGTTTTGACTGATTGTAATGCGTGGGGAATTTAACGGATTCTTTACTTATTTTATTGGGAGACCACTTCGTTTAAAATAATTCTTTCAGGTCCAGTTTATCTTAATTCGGCACAAACGGTTTGAATATCAGTGTGCGTATCATTTAGGAAATTCCATTTACCTTTTACCATACAACAGTATGGATATGAAAAGTGTCGTGGAACTGGCTAACGTGTAACACGGCTGCATAATTACAACTGTTATTTATCAGTTTTTTTTATGATAGCATATCAGACCACAGAATAATGTGACAAAACTTTATTATGGCAATCGAAAGGCAAATTATTGCTGAACAGATCAGCTTCTAAGCAAATATGTATACTTGTATAATATTGTAGACGTGTATAAACTAAGACAGAACAGTTGACATACGAAATAGTTTGACAGCCAATGGTTTAACCGGCGACAGCCTAATTTCTACTGTTTCAGGCATACGTTAAATGGCCAGAACTTTTATAATCGTGCTTCGCATCATGTATTCTGTTTCTGTCTCCCTTCTTTTATTGGAGCTCTGCTTTACGATACCTAAGGCTGTCAGGTCACAAGGTTCATTTCAGTATGACCCATATCCAATTCATGTTTACCTTTGGTTTGAGTTATCGTTACTTTTTGGGAAACGTTATATTCAACTTAGAAGAATTCGCCATTAGGTTAGAAAATTAGTTTTATCACTTATATCTAATGAAGAAATGTTAAAATCTGGGAGACTTGGGAGAAAGTTGTGGAAACCCGAGATACTGTCGAGGGTTTGTATATCTCTTTCCTTTCAAAGACTTTCTACTAGATAGGAATAAAATAGGCGAAGAAAGAAGTCTAACACTATTGATAATTAAATGTCACTTATCACCAAAAGCAGTCGTATGACGTTTAATGTATTAATTATTTCCATTTCAAAGACGTCTGCATCGCAGACCAGTGTCGCAATGTGGAGTTTGGGCCTGAGAAAGCATTTGAAGGGAAACGCCTCGTAAACCATACAATTCGCACCGCAGAAATAACAATTTCCAGGTTCTGTGAAAACTTGTGTTATATGGAGCCCGACTGTGTCAGCATTAAGCTTTATGCACGAGCAGATGGAAATGGAAACTATAAATGTGAACTGAACAATGCTACTCATGAAGGACACGAAAAAAAGTTGATAGAACAAGAAATGTATTCTTATCACGCATCTGAGGTAGATATAACTTTCAATTTAAGATTTAGATTGGTTTACTTTGTTTATTTTTTTAAGACCCTTAGTCTCATGTTTACCTTTAGTTTCGAACTTGAGTTGTTTTCACCCTTTCAAGACATTAGCGGTAATATTGTGTCTGTGTTCTTTACCAAAATCTTCTCAAAGACAAAGCATTTCAAAGTTATTGGAGAAATATAGAAATAGGAGAACAACTATGATGACAAGGATAACGATGACGATGTTGATGACGGTAGCGGTGTGGTTGACTATTAGATGATAAAAATGATTATAATGATAATAATAACAATGACAATGGTCTGTTTCTTCTGTCAGAGCAATTGCGTTCAAAATCCTTGTAAGAACAATGCTGCTTGTCAAAGCGGATTTACTAAGAAAGGTTATCGGTGTCTGTGTACCGCTGGATTTGAGGGTCCGATTTGCGAAAGAGGTAAACACAACTTTAATGTTGATATTTTGAGACCTTCAGTTTAACAACAACGAGGAAAAACTTTACCGCTGCTTGTTAAATGGGTCGCACGGAATAACAGAGCTTTTGCGTCCTTGAGTTGCTTAAACCACTCTTACTAGCCAGTAAAAACCGAAGCGCAACAGGGCTTTGTTGCGGTCTCTTCACCAACACAACTCAAAGGCGAATTTTTGGTTTTTTGCCTTATCTTCTCGTCATCTCCCTTCTCCTTATTCGTCATCACATATCTTCTGCTGAGCTGCACTGAAAGTGGACAGAAAAAATAGTAAATGAGCTTTCCGGATTAAAAGAAAAAAAAGGATATCACTGTTTTGAAGCTTATCAGTACTGTTTGTGACTTACAAGGTAACTGTAGTGACCATGATAAAACAAAAGACTGCGTTTACCATACTAAGAATAGTATGTAAAAGAGGCCTACATTTATTGTCTTTCTTTTTTACAGTTGTTGGTGCTTCCATGTTTTTTTCTTTCTGTACGATAATTTTGTTTTTATTTATTGGTGTATTTTTTTTCTTATTCAGAAATTAATGAATGTGTTCGTGGACTACACAAATGCAGCTCTGATGCGTTTTGCAACAATACTAAAGGTTCATATAATTGCACATGCAAACATGGATTCACGGGAAATGGACGAGAATGTAGAGGTAGACATTGGATTCAAAGCAATTATGTGATGAAAAAATGAAGCTTACATCTGTAAATTATCAACAAAGGAATCGTAACTTACATCTCGATTCTCTCAGCAGAAAAATACATAGTGAAACTGAACGCAGGCAGAGATACATGTAGACAAAATCACATTGAAAAAAATTACTCTTGATAATGAAAGGTTTTTCGCACCAAATGGAATCAATCCGCTGATCACTGTTTCTTAGTTTCATTCATCTTTTGTTGCACAGACTGTCTAATGGCTACAGGAATCTATTTGATATTCTTAACAACAAGTATCAATGCTGCACAAATCAAATGCGAATATCAGGTAATGCTGCTGACCTTTTAAATTATTGATGTGTTTCCGTAATTATTTGTCGGCTTTATATCTACAGACATCGATGAGTGTGTTGCAAGGTCACACTCTTGCAGCCCTGATGCCTATTGCAACAATACCAAGGGGTCTTACAACTGTACATGTAAACTTGGATTCACTGGGAGTGGAAGAGAATGCGAGGGTGAGCGTTACCTTTGGGAATATTGAGCAAAGGAGGATTTTCTAATTTCGAACTTTCTCATGAAATGAGTGAAATGCTAGAAGAGTGTTGCCACACCCACGGACATAAAAAATACAAACCAAAAAATTCTGCCTTCTAACTAAAAAACCAAATAGTACAGGATAAACACCTAAGCGTCTTGCATTCATATAAGTTGCTATTTTTTTAATTGTTCATTTATTTGTCAGTCCATTTTTCCATTATTTTTATTATTTCTTTTGGAGATATCAACGAGTGTCTTAGCGCGCTACACACCTGCAGTCCTCACGCATTTTGCAATAACACAAAAGGGTCATACAGTTGTACATGTAAACATGGACTCGCTGGAAATGGACGAGAGTGTAAAGGTAAACGTTGGGGTCGAAATATAGATGATCCCCTATATACTAGTTGAGAATTTACAGGTATTACAAAGCAAAGACTGCAAGGCAATTTTAAGAATCTTACTACCTTTATCATACTATTTAAGATTACCAAAGGTGCAGGAAAACCACTATTTTTATACATTAAACTAAATATGAAAAATCTGATTGGTTGAGAGCATTCAATAAATGTACAAGAACGCGTAGAGTTGACATGATAACAATATCCGCAGCGGGAATAGCAGTTATCGTTTCGAGTTCACAATCTACTTAATTTTAAGCTCCTCTGGCTAAATAAAAAAAAATATTGTTTTATAAAGATAACAACAATCGATGCTTTCCCGACGTCGCTTTTTATCAATGTTGTATTTGAAGAAAACATACGTGCTACCAAACAAAGTGAAAGAAAACTGAGAACTGCTTTCAGCCACAAAGCAGAGCCTGGAACATGACAAAATTATTCGGTCAGTCAGTCAGACTGGGCTCAATATAGTTTCCCAATGATGGATTAAGATATAGCTAAAATAAATTTACAATTCTCTCTAATCAAAGATATTTTTAAACTTCTTCCAGGAGCTAACTCTTGTAAAGAAATTAATGACATGTAAGTAGAATTGATACTAGGTATTATTTTCATAGTACATCAAATATTTCGCTTGCCTACAATTAGTTTAAGCCATCACGTCACCGAGCTACAAAAATTTTTAAACCATATCCTATACGCGAAGTAGTCCTCCTTTAAACCTTGACTCGTCTTGGTGGAGTTATTACTGCCCTCAAAGAAGAAGTGAAAAATGCCCTTTGTCCTCGGACACCTGTTTACTTGCAGGACAAATAACCGAGCATTGTTGCTATGAAGGCTGTTGTTTATATTACGGAGTTATCAACGCATTTTCCTGAGTGATCAACTTTTCATTTGTGTATTTGTCGGATAATTATCTTTATCGCTCAGTATCTTCGCCATTTTCATCGTAGTTATGATATTTATTTAATAAGCTTTAGTTTTATTTCACTACCATTGTCTACTTCATTTCTTGTTTTCCTTTTTTTTCCTTTTTTATTCAAACGATCAAGTATGAGTGGTATGATTACCCTTCTTGTTGACTCGAAACCATTGTCCGTTTTTTGCCACATGGGAAATTTTGGGTGTGGAGATGGAGGATGGACGCCAGTCATGAAGATTAACGGAAATGAGGTGCATACTGTTAATGAATGATTTATTTCGTATATAGACCCGCTCTCTTTCAAAACATTGCAAATTGCAAACGTGCATGTCACATATGTATGACTTTTGTTTTTCTTCGAGGAGGTAATGCACGAAGAACAGACTTTGTTCAACGTAAATTTCAAAACTTATGGTGTTTATAATGACTTTTGAAAAAGAAAAGTTTAAAAGAATGTATAAATATATCCTAACGTGTTTTCCTCTAGTATCATGTAATAGCTCACACCGTTAAATACTTAGGATTAGTTATCGATTCCTTTATGTTGTGGCATGATCATATTGATTATATTAGAAGTAAAATTAGCAAAAGTCTAAACATAATCGCAAAACTGAAACGATATTTAACAGTTCAATCTCTTCTAAGTCAAGCGTGCACTTGTACATCCTTATTTAACATAGGGCTGCATATTGTGGGGGAATGATTACGAAGTTCAATTGTCTCAGTTGGTAAAGCTACAAAACAAAGCTATGAGAATCATCAACAATGTAACAATTGGTGACCATGTTACTCCCCATTATGTAAGCCTCGGCCTAATTAAGCTTCCTGACATAATTAAATTGAGTACGTGTCAACTATTCTACGGTTTTATTGTAGACAAAAATCTTCTAATTTTACCCTTTCTTTTGTATATGAGATCCATGATTATGCCATGAGAAGTACATCTTCTCAACACCTGAACCCCAGCCTCTTCAGAATAAATAAATTCTTTCCAACAGTTATAGGGTGCTATTATTCGAATGATATTCATATATCTATACGAGAGAAGCCCATTTAAAACCTTTTAAAAGAGCACTTTTCTCACATTACCTTTCCCAGTACTGATTAATGTCTTCCTCTGACCATGTTTTATTTAAATATTTGTTGTTTAAGGTGTGATTCCTATTCCCTCTCTTATATATTGTATCTTACATTTGTATCTTATATCTTACGTCTTATTGTATCGCTTCTTTTTACTGTATGAAAAAATGTAATTTAAGGTAAAGAGTATCTAATTAGCTCGCTATATTGTGCCCTTCTCCACCCTCTTATCTTACTTGTAATTATTCATTAGACTCTAATCTATCGAAATGGAGGAGAAAAAAATAAATACTTATACTAATACTATACAGCTAGATATATGCAGATACACAACAGGAGGCAGAGAGCAAATATTCATCAATTCAGAGAAAACACAAAAATGTATTGTTACTACATTTCAGACCACCTTCCATTATGACTCGCAGTATTGGAGCAATTACGATGAATACAACCGCCCCGGTGGAGAGACTGGGTTTGACAAACAGGAAACAAAGCTACCCACCTACTGGAACACCTCCTTCTCCAAAATATGTCTCCGAATGAAGATCGGCACACAGCTCGGGTTCATTGTCATCAACAAGCAAGCTTACTCTCTGCACTCACTGATTGCTGATGGCCGATACCGCGCCACCTCACTGGGTCGTGAGAAGTGGAAAGATTTGATTGGTTCCCAAGGCTCATTACAGAACAAGTGCAACAAAGAAGGGTTCAATGTCGTTTGTACTAAGAAAGAACATTCTAAAGCCAGAATTAGTATTGTTAGCAACGGCGGGAAAAAGTGTGACTCGTGTGACTCAAGAATCGGATTTGGCACGGGAGGGAGCCCTGACAATTCAAACACGTGCGGTAACGAGGCCGGCGTTTCTCCTGATAATGGATACAAACACATCAAAGCCATGGGATACATCTTGGTACAATAAATATGGCTCAGTTTTCGCAAAAAAACACTTATAACAAGTCTAATAGTCATTATACAGATTTTTCCTGTTTCCTCGGATAGGGACTTATATCCGTGTATAACTTTGGTTTTACCCTAAATCAATCTCTAGCCATTCTTTCTACTAAGTCTAGAAAGGTAAATTTGAGATACCAAGTTGAACATTCTTTCATGTAAAACGGCATATCAAACAGCATTCAAATATTCTGATAACAAAGGTGTCCAACTCGCTTACTTTATCGTAGAAATTATTATTGGCCAATAATGTTTTCTATTATTATCCTAAAATTTCAGAAGGTGTTTCCTTTGAGGAAGAGGTGGACGGGTCAAGATCTCTCCCACTGCATTTGGATTGTTATGTGTATCACTATAAACCTTAAAGGAAATGAACAGCAATGCTTCTGGCCTAAATAAAATTGAAACGATACTTCAATAAAATAGACTAGTTTGTTGCAGTTTTATCTTTCGTTGCCTCCTATGAAATGTACTTGCACAGTTCTGGACTTATCAGCTCATCTAAGATCGGGCGGGGCACTTATTTGCTAACTACCTTGGACAAGCTGCTTATATGTAACAATCTTCCGTAACTAATCTTGTCTCTCCACCACATCGCCCGTTTTACATAGATGCCCCCTTTTCTACGTTCTTTCCTCTCTCCCACTTTTTTTACCCTTTCGTTGCAACTCTCCCACTGATTCTCAGAGCCTTATCCCCCGCTGCTGGTCACCGTTTTCCCTTCCCTCGTGGTCAGACTCTTTTTAAAATGATGTTCTTTGAAATGAAGCCACAAACAATTCTCTTTTTATCGCTTTTCACTTTTTTCATTTTAGTTTTCTCCCGTAGACATAAACATTTCAAACTGAATAAATGGTGCTTTGGGATCACTAAAATGAGAGAAAAAAATCGCTGCAAATTGTCATATTATTTTGTTTTGCTGATATCTTTTTTTGACGCCCAGCCTCAGTACGAGGTTAGCACACATATTCCACTTTTGACCTAGACGGGTGATTTTCCTCCTGCCCTGACTTTTCTCTAGCTAAAAAACCTGCACTGCTCTCTGAACCAATTATGTCTCATCTATTTCGGCCCCCAGGAAGTTTGCTTGTGGTAGCTTTGAAATCTCGATTGGCTCCATCCGATGTTTTCTTATATTCCAATAGGCTGTTGTAATTTCTTTTGTTTTGGTTTTCGACATCCCTCCCATCCACTGAAAAGCTCAAAGCCTTACCTTTCCTATTCTCAGAATCCATTGTCCTCTAAAAGAATTAAACAATTGAAAATGAAAAAACAAACACTTATTAAACCCTTGACTCCTAATAGAGACAAGCACCTAATTTCTCTTACCTTATCACCCCTAGATCAGACATTAAGGTCACTCAAATCAAGGAATTGATCACCAACTAAATCTCTCAGTGGACTGTTAAACTAATTCTCCTCCTTTGCTCCTCAGAAAACATAAAGGATGGTGTGGAAAAAATACATCCTGATTTTAGGGCAGATAGGGTTAACCTTGCAATGGATTGGCATCCCACCCAACGGGAGTTGGAGGCAGATTACAGGAAAACTCTAAGGGCCCTCGTGTAAATAACAGACCCTTAGTTGCTCGACAACAATAAAAGCTAGATAAGCTCTGGCAGGAACAACACTTTTACTTATGAGCTGATGTCACCTTTCACATGATTTCTATTTCTCAGCCGGTTTATGTTATGAGAGCAGTCACAATGGTCCTAAATAGTGTTTTTTCAGCTGCTTAATGTGTATAAATTGAAGTAACCTGGAAGCTAGGGAAAAATCCCAAAGAAAATTTAGCACATAACAGCCTGAAAAATGTTTAACATCAATTTTAGCTAAAAAAAATTAGAAATAAACCTATTAAGGAAAATGCTTACAAGAAATGCAAACATGGAAATATACATGGAAAACATTTCACCCAAACTTTTTACAAGGAGAGAAATGTTGCATTTAGTTATTTTAACTAATAATATCTCATACACCTGTATTATTATCTCTTAAAAGTATAATAACTATGGTAGAGCAAAATTAGTCTATAGCCTCTTCCAACATTCAGGTATAGAATTTTTAAAACTTTCCAAGAACCTACTATTGTAGGTCCCATGTACCCTGTCACTCCCTGGATCGCAGTGTATTTTCTCCCCACCCTTTGCTATACATTTCTTTCAATGTTAGTTCTGAGAAGGTGGTAGTAAATTAAAGATCGCTTTATCATAAGGTTGATAATTTTCTTTACTCTCATCACCTGTTGGTTTAAAAATTTATTGATTCTGTTAAGAGAACCTACTCATTTGTTCTCTTTAAGAGAGCATAGGTGAAGAGGATAACGTAGGATTTTCTAGCATCCAAATTAAACCAGCATTACACCGGTTTTACTTTGCTTCATTAAGTGAATGGTCTACAAAACTCTAGACACCCTCTCAATCAATCAAATATAGTAGCTTAAAACCAATCAAGACTTGATGGTGAACATTTTCCTGCATATCAGACAGTTTGCATGTGTTCAATTTGAGAGTCCATTGCCTTTTTGGGTTATTGTTCTTAGGTCTGACAGGCCCCTGTGATAACCTTTTTGTTGGTTTTTATGTCTTTTAAGTAGAAAGCCCTCAAAAGACTCTAGTTTTGGTTTAAAAGACTTCAAGCAAAGGATGCCATGGACTTAAATCAAACTTGATCTCACAGCCATTGATGATGCTCTCTATCTCCATGCAAGGCCATGAAGTAATAATTTTCATGTAAATCTCATAAGGTTGCAGTTTTAATAAAAATTTGATCATAAAGGGCCAATAAGCTGGAAGTTTATCATGGCTGGCATCTCACTGAAAACAAATTGACCTTAAAACTGTCCTTTTTTAGCAGCACACTGGTCAAAAACTCTGACTGGGTGATCCTAACCTCTTAAAGCCACAGGTCTACTTTCTGAACAGTTGCAGACACCCACACCACAGGCTCTGTAATGATGTTTGCTATCACTTCCCTTGAATTCAGTTTGGCAACAGTTACAGGCTAAAATTTGAGAGTCTGGTACCCAGTATCCTGGCCTTGCTGCTTTAAAGATGAACCCCTTCGGATAAACAATGGCTTTTTTAAACACCCACAGCAGACGGAACAACTTCTGTTACTTTTCTGGCAGCCACTGATCCAAAAGGGTTTTCAGAATACAGACTGTGGTCATCTTGAGGGTGCACAATTTCTTGAGGAACTTCCTCTTCAAGAGCATGGGATAAATCACTGTTCAAACGAGCACAAAATATGTATGTAATATCGAAGAGAAATCAAAACCAAACTCAATCCTTTAACTCACGATGTAATCGTTAATTCTTCCCTTTAGCTGCTACACAATTCTCTCTAAATTAATTACAAGAGTTTGGTGTTAGATCAAGATGAAAACGTATACCTGATATCTTTGTGCACTCTCATTACCTGTTTGCTCGATAACGTATGGACATCATAGATAGAAGTTACATGTTAATCACTTCAGGGAGTTAGGGTTCTGGATTAGTGTTTTACTGTTAATTCATTTCAGAAGACAACCTTACTTTAAGTCTCATGTGGGTTGAGGCTGAGCCTCCACAGTTGACGGTTTTCCAAAACAGCAGTCACACACTCTCACTGGTTTCTCACCCCAGCCTCGTTCTGGAACGGGTTTCTTATTGGTTGAACATGCATCACAGACCCCACCTTCACATGCACGACAGTGGTGCTTAGTCTTTCCATCGCTGAATATTTGACGGCATACCTGACAAGCCTAAAAGATAATACGTAATGACATTTTTTTAACTAATTTGGCTTTTAAATTTGTCTCAACCAAAATTTGGTAAAAAATGACGCAATCTTGAAATTTTTAATAGCTGTTATCTTTCCTGGTTTTGGTTGATTAAAAAACAAGAATTTTTAGGAGTCTACAAGTACAAAGCACAGTTGAAAAAAACTACACGACTGCAGCTAATACTGCCCTGCATTTTCAGTGTAGTGCAGATGATGACATTTAATCTGCTGTGATACTGCCAAGTGAGAGGCTTTGCACGTATGAATAGAGGGGGTAAATTTCACATAAAAGAAGCTGTGGCACTGCGTCAGTGGAGGGTATTACAAGATGATTTAGCCTAATCAACTGAGTTGCTAAGGTAAATTGGCCACTGTAAAGGTTTCATAAGCTGTGTAGATCACAAAAGTCTTTTTCTTTAGTCTATTATTTTTATACAACGACACTGATTACAGTAAAAATTTTTGCGTGCGCTCTGCAATGTAACGTTGCGTAACGTAGCATGTATTTGGAACGTACTGCTCATTGAGACTGTTAGTTTTACTCAATAATTCCGCTTGCGATCATATTTCATATTATATTTCTTGCAATCATATTTTATCGTATGGCACTAAGTGCAGCCTCTTCGCCGTTTGGCAGTAACTCAGCTCTATTTCTTCAGTCTCGCAACAAATGTAAGTTTTGGTACTTTGTATGCTTCATCATTATTTTCGTTGTAATTTTCCTTACTGTATTAAGTTTTAGCGTATTTAGTTTAATTTAAATTGTAATAGGTTTTCCCTCGTTATTTAGTCAACAGTTTTAACCGATCCTACCAACTGGTATCAGAGATTGTTGAAATTGAATGTATCATAAAGATGCGTTAAAAAATGTCTGTATTTATTGCTGAAAGTCGCCCATGGAAGCCACAAGCTGTCATATTGAGCCTTAGACTTCATCGTGTATGACCGTAGTGTACAGTAAGTTCACTGGAAACTGAGCCAAATTTTTTCTTACTTACTATAATTTCAGAATTTGGGACTCAATAATCTTGGACCACTCTGTCTATGATCCAGTTGGTCATTGCCTGCTGGAAGGAGTATTGAAGACTGCTAACTGCATCATCGACATAGTTAATATGATCCAAAATCTGATTAACAATTTTTTCATGTGTTCTCCCAACATTCTGCATGGTTATTATAATGATGGTAAACCAATAGAAAGTGTGTTATAATGCTAAAACAGAACACAGGAATCTGTTTCTCCAAGCAATGTCACAGATTATAATGAATTATTTGGAAAAATTGGCTTAATTGATCGTTGGTGGTCGAGCTTTAAAACTTACCCCAGGCCATGCATGGTGAAGCTCAGTCCGGGACCGCAGTCTTAACTGGGTCCTCATTTCCAAACCAGTACTGACGGCTACGATAGATTACCCCACATCCTTAGCACTCCAGAACAATACCTGACGATAACAGATTTAATGAATCTGAGGTTACAGTGAAAACTCAATGAAATTGAACCCTTTACACGCTAACATGAGTGTACTTATTCTTCTTACTGTTCCCTGTAAATTAAATGGTACTGGCAAGGTGAATTTGTTTAAAGGAGCCCCCCTATTGGAAGTCATTCGTTTCATTGCATGACCTTGAAATAATTAGCTGCTAGTCACTCTTAGGGGTCAAAAGGTTTAAGACTTGTGCATCTATTGACCTAAGAAATTTAATGCTTGCACTGCACATTTTTCTATAGGAACCAGACTGATTTGGCTTCCTATAAATACAGAGTTACATGTATATGCAAATTTTTGGGTGCCCCACCAACCACATATTGCAAGTTCTAGAGTTTAATGATAACATTTCAATATTGGTACAAATGATGGTAGTTATTATTAATACACCACTGTAACTAAATATATTTTTAAAGTAACTGTTGATATATATAACTAACTGCAGACAGTACTGTTTCGGCCTTCTGGGCCTCATCAGTGCAGTGCTGATGCTAGGATGGAGCTAAGACCATATAGCCACCCCAAGTGATCTCACATATGTGGGATCATCTAAGCCATGCCAGAGTGCTCAAACTAGAAAAACTAGTGAGCATGCATAATGCTAGCAGCAATGACTCATCCTAGTAGAGTGCTCAATTTGGACATGAAAGCAAAGCTTTGTATGCCAAAGAGCTATATCTAACTGCATATATAAATATATCTAACTGTATATATAAATATATACTTACATATACCACGCAGATGAAAAGTGCTTTGTGTGCACGCACAATTCGCTAGTGCGAAAGTGAATAGCAAGAAGTACTATTCACCTCTGCATGCGATGAGACCAAGTTGCCCGTGAAGAGTTTAATTTCCGACTATCTTTCAGTTTATTCAAGAATATATATTATTTTTTTGGTATATATCTGTATGATAAATACTCATCAATAGCACTACACAGTGTCATTGATGGATATTTACCGAGCTGCAAAGCGGCGAGATAAATATCCACCTCTTATGATCTCCACTTTAGTGAATAACTCTTAATTATATATAATATGAAATAACAATAATAAAAATAATGACGATAATTATTGGATAGTACTGTTGTTGTTGTGAATTAAGTGTGGAATAATCCTTTATGCACAAACTGTACATCGTTAACCCCATCCTTTTTAATTCCTTCCTGAGTATATTTTTGAAGCACCATAATTCTAAGAGAAAAGAAATTTAGAAGAAAACAAGATATCTAAATATTACTTAACAAATAGAGAAGCCTTGACTGTGCTCTTTTCTGTTGTAAAGCACACAGGAAGCGGCTAGAGCACGAAAGAAGTGTAGGGAGAAACACTCGACTACGACTCCCAAACATTACGACCAATTTTCACAACAAACTTTATTTCCGAAGCGAACAACAGTGTCGTCAGCATGCTCTATACTCTCATAAAGTACGCTACAATAAGCCAATCAGAATCCCTGTTAGAATGGACCACAGCGTGATCGCAGTAGCTCTGACACCGGCATGATTAGTATGAATTTTGACAGTTATGCCAGTTTGGTTATATTTTTCATCATTCCTCTTTTGTTTTGTTTTGTTTTTGATCTCGAAACTTTACTTACTATACAAGTGTTAGCTGTGTTTGATTTTTATTACCGCACATAAGCTTGCCATTTAACTAAGTGTGAAAACCTCTAAAACTCGGACTGTCCATTTCGTTTTCTCCAGGAGCATTTTCGTTCCTGCTCACGTTGTAATAACGTACATTACGGCGCCTGGCCTTATAAAAAAACCTTTGTTTGGTTCTTCTGTTGCTACTTGCCGGCTCGCTTGTTCCGAAATTTCACTTTCAATTAGCGAAAAAAAGCCAGAGAGAAGTCCCGGGAAAGGTCAAACATAGTACAATTTGGCAGATGGCGTGACAGCTTTAGCTCAGCTCTATGCTCTGTACTCTCATAGAGCACGCTCTTTTATCTAGTGTCAAAACGCGTTATATCCAAATTTATAATAAAAATAATTATTTATTGCAAGTGCTTACCCAGACCACTGGAGGAACACATTTTTGGAACAACCAGATTCTGTTTTCTCTTCTCCTAACAGACCTTTATTCGTAAAAGGAAAGGAAGTATTGAAAAATTATGCATGTCATATATGCGGTTAATTTCCGATTCAAATCGATATCATGGAAGGAATACCAAAAATAAGTGTGACCAGCCAGGCAGAGAGTAATTTAAGGTTACTTCCCACCTTCAGAGGCCGAAACGATCGTTTTTTTTTTTTTTTTTATTTGACTAAATCGAAGTCAGACATTTTACCTAACATCTGGAAAAAGAAAAATTTTAAAATATCAAAAAGCGTCTCACTTATTTAGAAAAACGTATTTTCGAATAAAAGTTAATAAATTAGGAAGGTGTCATAATCTCGAAACTGAGCGAGTCTGAGAGTGATTCTCGCGGCAATGTCATGTTATTTGCATATTTTGTATACATCGCGCACTTGAAAAAATTTTCACGTAGAAGTGCAGTGCGTTCACGTTGCGTTCATCGAAAAATCAAAAGCAGAAAAAAATCCTTGGGCTAGGATGAACAGAAAAAGGGGCCCAAAGAAGAAATTAAGCGCACCATTCCTCCAAGAAAAGAATAGTATCCTTGCTGAAAGCGATAAAGGTTCTTGGTTTGACCAAGAGCCTCTGACAAGCTCGGCAACTGCTGAAGTTCCGCAACGTTCGAATATCATTGGAGCAGGCAGCTTAAAAATCAAAGTCAATGCAGATCGCAAACACGATTGTTCGTCGGAATCTGACGGAACCGATGCAAAAGCACAAGCAATCGCCCCGAATCGTAATTCGATTTTGATTTTGATCTGATCCTAAGAGCAAACGAGTACGCTAGTATCAAAACAGGGGCAAGACCAAGAGTTGGGTGCTCGGGAGAACCAGTAGCAGAATATACGGAGTTCGGCTGGACGATTTTGTCACCTGGAACGGGATTGGATCTTAGCAACATGTTCTTAACGCAGACCTCCGCAATCGATTACAAATAATCGTGCAAGTTAGACGTCCTGGGGCTAAAGGACAATCCCAGTGGAGAACAGGAAACCGTTCACGAAGAGTTCAAAGAGCAACTAACCAGGAGTTCAAAAGGCTAGTACGAGACGAGCCTAACATGGAGAGGGAATCATCCTCCCCTAACGAACAATTACACAGGAAGTTTAAAACGTCTCAAAAATCTTGTACGGAAGTTAGAGATGCAAGGCGAGCTGGAGAGGTACAACGACATTATCCAGACCCGACTGAGTCAAGGGATCGTAGAACGCGCTGACGAGGTGGTCAAGGACGGAAGAGAGTTCTACATTTCTCATAAAGCGGTCGTGCGCGAGAACGCAGAATCTACAAACATACGTATTGTTTATGATGCTTCTGCAAGAGCAAATGCACGTGTCCTCTCACTCAACGAGTGTCTCGAAATCGACCCTCCACTACAGAACCAGCTTTGGAACGTGCTGATACTAAATAGGTTCTATCCCGTGGCAATAGCAGGCGACTTAAACCAAGCATTCTTGCAAATTCGCGTCCGAAGAGAAGACCGAGATGCCTTACGCTTTCATTAAATAAAGGATCTGGCAAGCAAACAGGTAGAAACCTTGCGATTCACTCGAGTACTCTTTGGTTTGGCACCGTCTCCATTCCTCTTAGCTGCAGTTATCAAAGAACATCTACATCGATACAAAATGGTGAACCCGGAACTAGTGGATGATTTAATTAGTGGCGGGGAGACAATAAAACAAACTTGTAAAATTTAAAAAACGATCTCTGGCTAAAACTTTTAAAAATACGAGCTTTCGGCTGTTTGCGCTACAGCCTTCAACGGGTAAAATGATAAAAAGATAAGAAATACTAGGTGTGAAGTACAAATTAGGAAATTAAAAATGCTAATAACTAAGAATGTTTGTTAAAAATACTAGGTGTGAAGTACAAAGTAGGAAATTAAAAATGCTAATAACTAAGAATGTTTGTTAAAAAGAATGTTGTGTGTTGTCCCCGGAGGAACTTGTTGGCACATTTTTCAAGATGGTCGAGGCGTCCGAATCACGCAAGTCGTTCGCCTCTCTTCCATACATTAAAGGCGTAACAGAACCTCTGACTCGTGTCCTCAAAAAACACGACATCACAGTGGTGAACAAACCACTTATCACCCTCCAACAACAGTTCCCGGCCCCAAAATTTCGACCATTATTGGAATCTCAAACAAATGTTGTTTATAAAATTCCTTGTGGTGACTGTTCATGGTGTTATATTGGTGAGACTGGCAGGGCCTTCAACACAAGAAAGAAAGAACACCTCAGAAATGTGAAAACCGCGGCAAAAGGCTCAAGAATTTCCAATCACGTCTGGGCCAATAATCACGCAATAGACTTTGATAATGCATCTGTTATTGACAAAGGCAGTTTTAGAACAAGAAAAACACTAGAAGCGTGGCATTCCAAGTTAACTCCCAATGCAGACAACAATTCCTGTCCTTTGCCCGGACAATACAACATTCTTTTTAACAAACATTCTTAGTTATTAGCATTTTTAATTTCCTACTTTGTACTTCACACCTAGTATTTTTAACAAACATTCTTAGTTATTAGCATTTTTAATTTCCTACTTTGTACTTCACACCTAGTATTTCTTATCTTTTTTATCATTTTACCCGTTGAAGGCTGTAGCGCAAACAGCCGAAAGCTCGTATTTTTAAAAGTTTTAGCCAGAGATCGTTTTTTAAATTTTACAAGATGATTCATCCTGGCTGCGGCCCCTCTATCTTTTCAAATAAAACAAACGTTAGAAATAAAGATGACAGCCACAGCAATCTTAGGTGAGGCGACTTTCAAGCTGCACAAGTGGTATTCCAACAATCAGAAGTTAGAAGTTGAAACTGCGACTTCAGATGAAGAAAGTCAGAGTTACGCCAAACGACAAGTGGGAATCAGAAAGGGCGAATCAAAACTGCTGGGAGTCCCCTGGGACAAAGAAAAGGACGAAATTAAAGTCAGCTTCCCGATTTCAACCGCTGAGCCGACAAAAGGTACATCCTTGGAAAATTCGCAAAAATCTACGATCCACTCGGTCTTGCTTCACCCGTGACCCTCTCTGTGACTCACGATTCCTCGTTTTGAACTAGTGGCTGGACGTATGGCTGCAAACCTAGTACAAAATGTGAAAGAAGTCCCGAAGGGTTTTCCCGTAAGAAGTGTTTATGGTTGGCTGGGTAGCACAGTAGCACTGGACTGGAACCGCGGAAATGGCGACACAAACAGTTCGTGGGAAATCGAGTGAGGAAGATCCAAGAAAAACAAATGAACTGGAGGCATGTACCAACAGAGGAGAATCCAGCGGACGTGGGGAATCGGGGAGGAGATGTTAGTAGATTGACAGGTCTTTGGTGGCAAGGACCAAGCTCGTTAGCAAAACCACAGGACCGGCCGCCAGACCTTCTAACGACATCTACGAAACAAACGCGCGAGAGAAAACAGAGAACAACGACGTCTTCGATGAGCTGCTGGAGAAGCACGAGCTGTGGCGTGTGTTGCGAGTGGGTGCCTGGATCGGGAGATTCCTCCACAACATAAGAACTTTCCGTAAACAGAGTCGTTGGTCCCCTTATAACTGAAGAAATACAGAAACAGACAACGTTCTGGATCAAGCGAGTTCAACAACAAGCAAATTCGAGCGAGAAATTTGAAGACCGTTTACAGTTGAATGTGCAAGGAAACCAGGAGGGAATTTTTTCAGAGTGCAGGGGAGGAATTCAAGGCCATTACCCCATAGTTTTTACCAGACTCCTTGCCCTTCACTCGCAAATTAGTTCACCGATCACATGTCGACACACCGCACGGAGGAGTGACCCTTACCATGACCAAAGTGCGAGAGCTATACTGGGTACCGCGTTTAAGGGCACTCGTAGAATAAGTTCTCAAGGCGTGTTCAGGCTGCAAGCGGTTTCAGGCCATGGCACTGGCAACACAGCCTCCTGGACTCCTATCCACTGACCGCACAGAGGGGAGCACCCCATTCGCGGTTAGCGGAGTTGATTTTGCAGGGCCCATCAAGTACCGTATCAGAGCCAAAACAGAAGGAAAGGCCTATCTTGCATTGTGCGCATGCAGTCTTACACAAGGATTATTCCTGGAAGTACTACCAAACCTGGCGACCAGTGAATTCCTAAGAAGTTTAAAACGGCTCATCGTGCGCCGCGGGCGCCGGAGAAGATATTTTCCGACAATGGCAAAACCTTTGTTGGCGCCGAAAAGTGGCTCAAACAAGTTATGCGTGACGAGAAGACACAAAACTACTTACCACATGAGAACATCAAGTGGCAATTCAACCTCAGCCACGCCGCTTTGTGGGGAGGACAGTTCGAGTGCCTCATCGTACTGGTCAAAACAGCTTTAAACAAGACTATCGGATACGGAATGTTGACCTGGAGAGAGCTGTGTGAAGTGGTACTGGATGTGGAGAAGACGACATACAGTTACCCATGCTTACCCCTAACTCACTACTATTTCTTCGATCAAACCAGCTACCAGAACTGAAACCACACCATTCAAGAGAATTTGATCCGCGCAGAAGAGCTAAATATCTGCGAAGGTGCAAGCAGGCTTTATGGACAAATATTTACGAGGCTTGAGAGAACGACACCGGATGAAACACAGGGGTCAAACCACGCCCTTGGCCAAAATGGAGGTGGTCATCATCGAGGACGAGGAACGAAATTGCAATGAATGGACAATTGGATTCGTGGAAGACCTGATTTCGGGACGAGGCGGAATCGTTCGCGCTGCCAAACTTCGAGCGGGGAAAAGAACACTCGAACAGGCAGTACAACACCTTTACCCACTGGAGCTTTCCTGCGATCGGGAGAATGTACAGACCCCTCCGCAACTCAACCCCGAAGCCCCGACATTCAGGCCCAGGAGGGATCCAGCGGTAGCCGCTCCTCATCGCATTCACACATTGATACTGATTAGAGATATTTAGGAACACTGAACTGATATACTGGACTAACTTTCTATTTCGTTCATTGAATTTCAATTTTTATCGAGTGTGCCATTCTAGTGAGAGATTATTCAGCGTTAATTGATTTTCGGTTGATTTTTTGCGATGTGTCAGATAATTGAACAACAGGATCATGTTATGTCTTTAAAAATGAGAGAGACCAGAGCATGAGACGGGAGGGGAAAGATCAAGTTGATTTTTTATTAAATGATTAAATGAAACGTGAAGTTTCGGAACATAGCAGATTCTTTATTCTCATTTCCGACACAGAGTTTTTTTACGAAAATGTTAATGATGCAGAGGAAAATATTTTTAATCTTTTTAAATTTTTTCCGTAATATTTGAGTAATTTTGCTAGTTTTCTTAAACATACAAGGGAAAACTACTGATCTATCGAAATATAGGCTATTGTGGAAAACAAAAAATAGTCTGAGAAAGAAATAAAGCATGAGTTAAATTTACATTGAAAATGAATGGTATCAAAAAAAGGAAAAATTGAACTGTTTTTGTAGAAAAAAAATTGATTTTTGAGAGCAATAGTCTGTAAATTACAAGCTTTTTCAAAAAATCGCGGCCACTCAACAACACCGATTTGGCTGAAATTTGGCAGGAAGGGTGATTTCAGCGTCTAACCACGAAATGGGTATTAAAAAGTTGCAAATTATCGATAAAGCCGGCCTAGTCTGCCATACTTGGTCGGCAACATGGCGTATCGAAGATGTTCATACGACTTCAACTTGAGTCTTTTCGTAAAGATTTTTTAACATCTCTTAAAATTAATAAAAACCTAGCCCTTTTCTTTAAATTTATTGGAAAAATGTGGGAAATGACATACTTTGATGACAAGTTATCTCAACGTTCGAAGGACGTTTTGTGCCGTCTTGAAGAGTGGAAATTTTACCCCAACTTGTCAGCCTGATATCTCCAATGTTACCCAGTGCCCCCATCCAGAAATTGCCATTTACTTGGAAGAATGTAAACTATCGATTTGCCATTAACACTCGGAGGGATTGATTTTGCTCACCGTTTTGAGAACGAAAAATATATAAAGAAGACTCTTACGAATTCAATCAAGGCCTTGAAGGGATGTTGTTGTTGATGCTTTAAACGCTGTTAAAATTCTTGGAAGTGTGCTCCTACTAAGGGAGTATGTCCCGCTCTCCTCACAGTATTGTAGATACTGGTTAAAAATGCGCTCGTTGACCGACATCTTGATAATATTTAGCGTCTGCACTACTTCCCCGGATAACAATTTCAGAACCTTTTCACTAAAGGGAAAGTCTTGCACGATGGAGTGGCTAGTGAGAAAACTCAGAAAATTACCTGCCTGATCAATTTTACAACGAGGAACCGATTTTAGTGCCACGAGTGTCCCACACCCATGATTTGAGCTGTACTTCCTTACCTCGCAAAACGTGTATTTTGTGAGGCCAAGGATGAAAGGTCGTATTTCTTCATAAGTGGAAACATCCACCATTATAGAAATAATTTGTTTTCGGAGGGTTTTACCTGGCGTTGCTCTGCGCTGCTGCAAGGAAGATACTTAATAACACTCTGTGATGACCCAAACGTGTTTGTCTTGGCGGTGTTGAATGCTTCACACAAATTTTCGGATCTTCCTAACTCGTCCCATAACTCATCGTGATGCCTTGGAGACAAAGTCTGCAAAATTTCAACCATAGCGCCGCTTGCTTCGGTGATGTTTCTTCTTTCGGTTCACTCCATTGCTGAATGCAGGCCTGTGTCCATCATTGTAACTGGGGTTACTCCGCAAATACTGAGGAATTCGTTCGACTCCTTTTTCCGGAAGCTCTCAACAAAATGTCTCTCTGTATCTGCTGCAAGACTTTGTCGTTCTTTAAAGGAATGCCATCCGGTGGTACTTCTGTCTACCTCAGGAGAAAGTGGGACCCGTGAATAGAAGTAATCAATCACATAGATCGAGGAACAGTACACTTTCTTGGCTTTTATCTTCATGTTTTTTTTTGTTTAAAATTAAAAGTAACACCATGTTGATCGATTAATTCTTCTTTAAGTATACTGTGCTTTACTGGCATTAAACCTAACCTGATTTGTAATTACTTTTGTTAAAGGATCATCATAACATGGACATCAAACAAAGAGGTAGTTTTTACTTACATGTCCTGTTTGCTATGATTTGTCAGGTTCTAAAGCGTTATCAGTGTTCTTGTCTTCATCGCTCCTATTGTCATCGTTAACAGTATTTACACGATCATTCTCGTTTTTACTGACATCAACATCGCCAATATCTTTGGCACCTCACATCGTCCTCGTGATCAGCACGGCCCTCATCATCCTCGTTAAAACTGATATTGAGATCGCCAACATCTTTGGCACTCCTCCCATTGTTGTCGTTATCAGCACCACGGCTATCATACTCAGTAAAACTGATATTAACATCACCAACATCTTATCGTCATCGTTATGACGACCACGACCACCACCTTTCTCAAATTAGTCTTCTTCACTTCGCCCTCTGTTCGGTAGCAATCCTACTCTTTTCCTGCATTCTCTGCAAATAGCTGTATAGTAAAGGAGAGAAATATGTGTTTGTAGAATCACTGTCAAAATATCATATACATCTTCATTTTCTCTCGGTGAGACAAGGAAAAAAACTGAATATTTGCTAGCCTCGTGACAGCATCCTCTACAGCGATAAAAAAAAAGCATCAATTAAACATGTTAACTCCCAATTACACGAAATCTTCATTTATTTAGTTTTCGGCAGATCAAGAGTAAAATTAAGGATGCCAATAGAAATAATGACAGTCAACTCTTGATAAAGAACTTTGGCTTGCCCTAGAGAAAGCCCTCTGTTTCCTTTTGGTGGTAGTCTGTTTGTGTGGCCACTTTGGGGGCATGGACCACCTTTTTCTCCTACACACCCAATGTGTGCCTTAAGCCTCTTGGTGACGTGGGCATATTGTAATTTCGTCCTTTTTCGGTATCAAACTTGAAATAAAAAATAAATGTAAATTACATCAATTTTTAAAATATTCCAGCCCGTGACGAAAAAAGTTACATGCCATTGACCGTGCAGACCGCTGATTTAATCACGAGTTTAAACACCGTAACAGTGTCTGGTATATACATCCGATTCCATTACACTTTGGTTGAAACCACATTTTGTCTTCTTTTCGGGGCGAGAATTTTTAAAAGTTCAAATGCCCGGGCGGGGGGGAGGGGGGGGGGGGGGAGGAGTAAATTTGAAACTTCGAATTGATCAACTCATAAGCATAAAAGAAGCCTCAGTACCTGCTCTAGCAATTAACTGAATTTCGCATCAACGATGTTAAAGCCTTGTAATCGAGTCTTTATGTCTCGAGTACACCATGAAAGGGATATGCACACGCTCGACCCGATGGTATATAGCAAACCTCAAGAAACCACACCTGATATTTAAGCGACATTTGGTTTGTCACGTATTCCTCTCAATAACATTTGTGTTTCGTGGCTGTTCGAGATCAGTGGAGGCGCTTAATTGCCGCTCAGATCGAAAAAAAAAAAGCGGAAAAATTTTGAAAAAAAGCACTTGAATTTTTGACGAAAACCGAAAAAGCAAATGTTAAACCACGTAAAATCCGCAAACCGAAATGAACAATCCGATCCGGTCCGGCCGGTCCGATTCAGATTTTGTCGACACCGTATCGTTTACATCTTACAAGGTCATACTAGGCTTTTTAAGGTCATTTTTGAAATCACTCAAGGTCATTTTAGGTCATTTTAGGTCATTCCTTAGGTCATAAATTTGTATTTACCGTACCATTTATCTTAAGCTTGCAAGGATTTAATTCAAATAAATGACTACCTGCTATCAGCAAAAGTATATCAGAGTTGATGAGAATGTTTCTCAAAACGGCAGGCAAAATAAACTCTACTAAGCGTAATTGCGCATGTCTTAGTTAAAGCAGGAGCGCCTGTTTAAATTCAATTAGTGAGTAAAAATCATCCCGTTGCAACAATTTCGCTTCAACATCGTTAAGTATGTATTAAGAAGGAAGATATTTCCAAATTACTAGGAAACGATCTGAACGAAAGGTGTATTTAAACCGTTTTCTTTTGATCGGCGAATTGATCTAGGAGCTCTTAGGACCAGGTCCCAAACATAGCTAGGTCATTACGGGCTGATATATTTTTTCCTCGACAAAGACATTATCTCTATTTTTTTATTAGTGAAATCTTTTCACCTATGAACAAACATTGGTCATAATTAATGGTAACGTTTGAATCGAGGCAACACTGGAGATATTAGGTTATAAAGTTGGGGTAAATTTTGTCATTGTTCAAGGCGGCCTGAAACGACCTTACAACGTTGAGATAAAATTTTGTTAACATTAGATATTTGCCATATTTTTCGTAATAAGTATTAAAAGGAGTGGAAAATATTTTTAAGAATATCATGAAATGTTGAGGAATCTTTACTATAGAACTCGAGTTGAAGTCAAAGATCACCCTCGATCCGCCATATTGGTGGGCAAGTACGGGCAGACCAGGTGTGATTTGCAGTTTTTTCAGTAAGCAAAAATAATCGGAACTTTTTTGTATCAATTTCTCAATTAGGACCCTGAAATAGGACCATGCCAAATTTCAGCCAAATCGGTGAAATGAAATGGCCGACGAAAGTTCGAAAGTTACAGACCACCGAACCTAAATGGAATCTTTTAGATGATTTTTTCGTGAACTGTATTGTTTAAAACTCCTGTTTCACACTTATAGTGGACTGCTTCGTCAGCGTAGCTTCAGCTTCCGTTTTGTTGTTATTCATTATTTTTTTTTTAGTTCCCTCAATTCCCCGCTTCCTAGAATACCCCTTAAAACTATGTGAAGGCTCCTTCTCTTACCTGGTTTATGCTATTGATTCCTACTTGATATCTTTTCATTTTACAATGCTGATTGTTCCATAAATAAATAAATGAATAGAAAAAAGTAATAATAACAATAATAAAAAAAACGGTAAAACAAATTTATGATATGCACTATTTTTGAAAATTTCAGAATGTTCGTTGGTGGTAAAAACATCTCTACGAATAGCTAAAAATATTCGTTTCTTTATGATATGAAATTATTTAGCAAAATGTTGAAGCATTTCTTGATTTTTTTCATAACAGGTAATAATATTAATAAAGTTAGGGACAAGGATGGCAACTAGGATTTGCACCAGAATTTCAAAGACTATCTAAATCAGTTTTATCCTGAACTAAGAAAATTCGTCCGTTTACTGGGAATCGATGGTTGTGAGAGGCTGGGGTCAAATGAGTCTGGATTCAAAGTTTGTTAAGGTTCAAATGGTTTCTTTATTTGGAAAAAACCTATTCTTTTTTTATGGATAATAGCTTCTACACTTTTCAGTTTGTTTCCTTGAAATCGATGTTCAAAAATGCCCAATAAACTATAATCAAACTGTGTTTGTTTTTCTAACAATCAAGGCTACCATAGCAACAATACAGCTCCAAGGAGACAGGTTTGTTGCTCTATCTGCTTTTAACTCGAAAGCAATATAAATAACCTCTTTAATAATAAAAGTGATCAAAACAAATTAAGAAACATGAGCACATTATTTTGACAACATTTATATTTTTAGAGGGAAAACACGAAGTAATGTAAATTCATTGAAGGTATGCCAAAAGACTACCACTAATAGAAAGAGAAGTCAACTGATTCTCCTCAAAGATTTCATTTGCAGAGAAATATTCCTTCAATATTTTTTGTACGGTCATTTTTTAACGTGTGCGCCACCACGATGTTGAAGTAACTTCCCATAAACGGAGACACATTTTAATTTTCTATGGCACTCTATGATAATTGAAAACCCACCTTTTTATTTCTTTTTTTGTCTTCTTACTAGTTACAAAATCGGAATATAATGGACTTAATTTGATAATTAAATTGGTAAAAAAAAAAGCTAAGGGCTTACGAAGTAGGACTTCTCCCTCCTGAGACTAAAAATGATCACAATAATAATAAAAATAATAATAATTACAAGAAAAAGTCAGCAATTTATAGTACAACACCATTCCAGTTTTTGATAATGAAGATAAGAAGTCAGACCGTGTATTAGTGTATATCAAGTGAAAAGTTTGAAAATTGTGTAGATATCAAAGCTAATTTGAACTTGTGAAAATGAATTTCTGCTGATTCATTGCCTCTAATTGCCTTTATTGCCAGACGAGAGCAGTAAATAATGGAGAAGGAACATGATTTACAGGAAGTTCTTACCAGAGAACCAAAATAAACATTGTTAAGATAATTCAACAAAGCATCACAATCCCAGCTGTTGTACATATCTTTCAGCGAAAAAAAGGGGAAGACGGAAATATTCACAGAAATATGGATATGAAAGGTGTCGCGGAGGTGAATTGGCTGACTTAGCTTGTAACAAGGCTCCATGATAATCAAAACTTATCCATCACGAATATCATGACACACAGGAAGTTCTTACCACCACCAGAATAAACAGTGGTTGCATGATAATTTGGCAAAGTTTCACAATGCCAGCTGTTGTGCATGTGTAAAAACGATAACCTAGGAAACTTTCGAATGAATTCTTCATTTTCACAAACTAGGTTTGCATCTATCCATTTAGTTAACGCACACATTTTCAACGACGAACCAATTTAGTAAACTACATTATGACAAAGAACTTTTGCGAGCTTTACCGGTCTAAAAGTCTTATCGATTTTGTTATGAAAGAAAAAAATTGTAGGAAGGTTCGTGACCTAAACCAATTCTTTCAGGTCCAATTTATCCTAATTCAGCACAAACAGTTTAAAAATCAGTTGCTTATCATTTAAAAAATTCAATTTATCATTCCTAAAATGGGACGACAGTATGGATATGAAAGATTTCGTGGAGGAAAATTTGCTGACGTGTTACACTGCTGCATAATTATAACTGTTATGTATGAATTTTTCATGATAGCATGTCGGGCCACAAAATGATGCGACAAAACTTAATTATGGCAATTGACAGGTAAATTATTGCTGAACCGAGCAGCATTCTAAACAAACATTTTTACTGGTAGAAACTAAGGCACAACAGCTGACATGCGAAATGATTTGACTGCTATTGGTTAAACCGGCGACAGCCTAATTTCCATTGTTTTAAACTTCCCCTGTCATGATAAGTAATATTAAGTAAAGAATTCGTTTCTTGACCAGAACTTTTTGAATCCTTTTCTGTGTCATGTATTCTGTTTCTGTCTCCCTTCTCTTATTGGAGCTTTGCTTTATGATACAAAGGGCTGTCAGATCACAAGGTTAGTTTCAGTATGACTTACATCCAGTTCATGTTTACCTTTGGTTCGAGTATTGGTTTTTTTTTTTTTTGAGAAACGTTTTATTTGATAATAAGAATTCGTCATTAAGTCAGAAAATTAGCTTTATTCACCTATATTAATTGGAGAATTGTCGTTAAAATATTCAGTCATCAACGCACAGATAGTACTTTGAAGAAATATGACATTTTCGTGTACGAATTTGCATGAACTAAGTAAGAATTCAACAAAGCGAAACACCATGACAAAACTTCTGCCGAGGAATTTCAACCTCCTTCGTCGTCTTCCTCCACTAGCTGTTCAGAGATTGCCGTCAAAACAAGCAAAACAGAAATGAAATAATTTTCAATTTAAGAACAATAGAGAATTTTTGCCGTGTTGACATACTCTTTTTTAGTGATTTCAGTTCTTCCCCTTCTAACCCCGGACTGGTCCCTAAATTCCCTTGAATTAACTCTTCTACAGTCAGTGCTGAAGAGTTTTATTGCAGTTTTTATTATAGTAAAGGGCCGGAAAATAAACTAGCAAGAGCTCCGCTTTTAGGCTTGGCTAAACCTATATATTATGTATCTCAATTCTAATAAGCTATATAATTGAGCTATGAGTCAATATCTTTCAACTTTTCGTTTTAAAGGGTTGAGTGAAAAAGCTATTGATAAAGTCAATTTAACTGAATACAGAGAAGAAGTTGATCTTGAGTACCCACAGAAATTACACAATGGTCAAAATTTGTATTTCTTAAGATATGCTTCAAAATTATTATGAAAAAACATGAAAAAAATACAATGTAAGCATCGGACTGGTTAAAAAATTAGTTTCTAACATTGTCGTATGAAATAAAATGCTGTGACACATTTCTTCGGAGAAATTTCCTGTTGCATCATTGATTTCCTGTTTTTATGAGATTGTCACGCAATGGTAAGCGAGCAAAATTTAAATAGAAAATATTTATTCACAAACAAAGTTTACTGACAAAGGTTACTGACAAGCTTTACTGACAAAGTTTGCCGACAAACTTTACTGACAAACTTTACTCGTTATCCATGACCTCATTTCCTTTCTCTTGCCTTCTATTTTCACTGCAGCTAACTGTTCTCCAGATAAATTTTTTGTCATATCCTTTGTTTCATTCAAGTTTTTCTTGGTTTTTTTCTTGTTCCATTATTACTCCTAGATCCCATCCGCCCTAGATAAGGCGGGCCTTTCTACTAAAGTAGAAATGAAAACTAATAACGCACACAACGTTTTTCCATTTGCAGTTTTCCCCCAAACGCTATTACGAAGATTTATGATATCCATGCTATATCTAAATTTATTCCAAAACGATTACATCTCCAAGCGATTAGATATCTTGTACATAAAACCCATTTTTTATCTTCACACAATCACCTATACCGTTTGAATGTAAAGTAAATTTTAATCAGTTTTTGCAATCTTATGTAAGTCATATTGTATAAAAATTTCACCATGGCGGCAGGCCATCAAAAACACTTCTTTGAGGATGCTTTGGTTTCGGCCGTGGAAATTTAAACGACATGTTTTGAGCACAAGCTTAGCGCACCACGCTTTGAGCATACCACAGGACAAGAAATTCAACAAAAAGCCTTTGCATTTGTTTGGGAATAACCAAATGTTGATTGCTAAGACACGCTCCATGAAATAAAATCGCCATCGTTCACGGGTTTCCAAAGAAATGAGTGGGTTTCGAATAACTGATTCATGGCCTATTGTATTTATAAGAGATAATAAGACCCAAGAATCAGTCATGGTCATACATGCCGCATGTTAAAAATATGCAAATATGATAATCAAATCAAAGTTCATGCAACATGACCCTGTTGACCTTAAGTTTTGTGCGCCATAACAAATGATCTATGACAAGGCGAGAACCGACCTCCAGAAAAAGGTATAACTGGACAAATCACAACATATCCAACGTCCCAAACGTATTGTGGAAAGTAAAAAAAAGCTCTACCAGGCGAAAGAAGATGAACTGAGCTGGTCATGAACTGTTGTCCTTTTTACTGACTGCTTGAAAAATAGTACCGGTAATCACGCACGATAGCCGCGATCGGAAATATTGACCTTAAAAATTGCGTTTAAAGTTTCCCGAAAATTGAAAACAGGCAACTTATTCTAGCAGAATACATTAAAACGGCCTTTCGCTCGAAACGTGCACATCGAAAGCATTCTCTGCTTCGCTGACGTAAGTCACTGTTAATTACGCACTCGGTAACTCAGGCCCCGTTCTCACTAATAAGTGGTGAATTGTATTCAACGAGAGAAGAGAAACAGAAAACTCACTTTTTCTTTCTGAATTAAATAGACGGTGTAAATCTAGAAGTGAAAAGTTTACTTATCTACATTCAACGTTAGTTCGACTGTTATCCAGTAGAAAGAGTTTTGTTGAAGACAGTTTGGTTAGAGAAAGAAAAATCTTACCATCTCTCATATTTCTATCTACAGTTAGGTTTGTTTATTACACGCGACGTGATCACCTGACATGCTGACCAACAGAATTTCTCAAACTATAAGCTTTCCATATTCTTCTGTTTTGAATATAAACTTAGGGTTTCGTCTTGGCTAAGAGACTCATGCCGTTCACTAAACACCTTTTAGGATAGTCTACGCAACAATCTCGATAGTCTGCAATTGCTTGTAATCCATTACAATGTTTGCAACCATCTCCCGCGGCCACTGTAATATTTACCTTCCATGAAACAGGTAAACATCTGGAGAGATGAAATTATTAGTAAAATGTAAAATTCTCCAATTCATGTATAACTTTAGATTCTAATTCGTTGCATTAGCTGGTGTTTGGTTTCACTTTTTATACCAGCAAAAGATGGAAACAAATTAGCATAATCACGTCACGCAATATATCAAGCCGGATATTTTTTTATTAGGTTTTGATGGTCCACGGAAATGTTTAGTATGTCACTGGAGAATGTCGTGGTCCATAACGGCATTAAATAATTAATGATGGAAACAAATTTCCAGAAAGGAAGGCCAATTTATTGCGTTCCGTGTGCAAATTATCAGAAGGAAATGCAAGAATTCTTTCAGAGTGTATGCGTCTTGTTTCGTAAATAACACCGAAACATATTTTTGCTTGATTCTGTGTCCCTGTAAGCTACGCGGAATGTCTGTAAAGACCAGAGTGTCAATTTTTAATTTTTGATCTTCTCCACACTGTGCGTGGCTCATGGCCTATTTCAACGATAATTATCGAGGAGTCGCCATCCAGTCACCTTTGTTTACTTTGTAAGTCGATGAAGCGTTACCACACGGATCATGTTCATGCGACTTTTCAGGACAACTTGGGGTCTATTTTCTATCCAGTTATTATAGAAACCTAAAATCTTCAACGTAGAAGATAAAAAAACCAAAGTTTAAATGGTCAAAGTGATATCTCGAGCGCACTTGAGCAAACATGCGGATTTGCGTTGTTTTAAAGATGTTAGTGAATGAAAGTTAGAGAGATATCCGCGGTTCTAAGGCAATCGGTGCACTAATACGCCTTTTTGGCCCGATTTCCGCCTGTATTTATTACAATTATTTCTTAAAAACTGGGTGGTCCAACCAAAAATAAACTTTGGCTTGTGGCGACACAACTATTTTTGAAATACGCCTTAAACCCTTTTCATGGGCAAAAAAATAAAAAAAAACCTTTACTATCGACGGGAAGTCGAGAGGACCGCTCTTAGCGAGAGCGGTACTCAAGTGTATGGTTGTGAGTTATATAACATTCAGTTAGAAAAAATACATAAATCCTATCTTGTAAATTCGTTATTCAGTTTCTTTTTTCGTCTCTCACTTTGCGTGTTATCCGCCCTTTGCGCTGCCTCACGCTTGCCTCCGATCGACTGAAAAACACAAGGAAGTACTTCTTTTCTGCAGATTATCATAGTTGAGACTAGAGCCGTCTCGTGGTCTTATAGTTTACTGAGTCTCATTGACATAAAAGTGTAGTAGTTTAACTTTCCAAATTTTGAAAGAAAAATGATATTAATTGTGCAGCGTAAAAGAGAGAGCGCTTTTTAGGGAAGCGTTTGCAGGAAAGACCGAAAAGATATTACAACATTTATGTATACGCCCCTAAGATCAAATTCGCATTTAAGAAAAAGGTGTGGTATTTACTAACTTCTTTAATATGCATTACCCTCGCAGTTTTTGGGAAGAGTTGTGATTGAATAAGTAACGGAACAAATTATTTGCTAAATTATAAAAAGAGTACCTCATTAAAAAATTGTAACAGATGTATTTAGCTATTCGCTGAAAATGCTCCATTGACCCGATCATCAGAAAACAACACTGCGGACCACCGAGTTACAGACGTTAGACGAGGTCTGTTTTCTATAGATGAGTTCCGTTATTTGAATGTGCCTTGAGTTGGAATATTCTCGGTGCACCATATCAAACTCTTTCCCCAGTGCGACGAACATTTGTTTTTCTCGATTCCAGGTGTACGCAACCACTGACCCCACGTAATGCGCATGCTCTCCGTGACGAATTTTCAAAATGGCGGACAGGCCAAAGAGGGAAATAAAAAAAAACAAAGCGATTTTGCAATGAATACTCAACATACATCCCTCGTTAGAAAGGCGAATCCACGGAAGAAAGATACAAACTATATGATATTGAGATCGATATGATATTAAATCGACACCGAGGACCCGTTTCCAACTTGCTAAGAAGTGCATTTAATTGCCTTCCGCCACGATTACTAGCTTTCTTGACAGCTTTCTGAAGACAGAATACTTTCTTTCCGAAGACTTCTGATATGCGGCTATTAATTATTACACCTCGTATACCTGATTGCTCAAAAACTTTGTTTACGATTGTTGAAAGGACTGGTTCTTCGTCTCCGTTTTTACATTGCTTTGAAATAGTATAGATTAGTAAGCTGAAACGAAAAATTAATCAGGGAAGTTTACGAAAAATCCAGCAAACAAGCTTAAAAAAGGCATTGATTTAGACTTCATACTTCAACGAACTTCACAAATCTTACTTGTTTATCTTGTAAGTAAACGATGGTAGATTAATTCCCAAAGCGCTTTCTGAGTTTCCCGATCCCTCTCCTACTGCTTTCACGTTACAAAACAGGAAAAAATCGAAAGGAGGGAGATACAGCTGTTTTGAAACGCCATTTGACGAGGGTAAATCTGCTTTTTGTTCGACACTTTACATATCAAAACAAAGGAAATTTGTTACTCTTTCTGCTTCTGGTGGTACATTTTTAATTTGCGCCTGCGTAAAAGAGATATCGCCCGAGACCCTGCGCTCGGTCGTATTTTGATCAAAAACGCCTTGTTAATTTCACGCAACCGCTCGGAGAAAATGTAAAAATGACGAGGGAAAAACTTTACCTTCAAGTTAGAAAATTAGCGAAATAGAAAGCCACAATATTATAGTTTAATATTTCAGAGGTACATTGAGTGCTTTTTCCGTAGAGAATCCGCACGATGGTAAAACATTCGAAAATTACACTCGATTTGAGTGGGGTGTTGAAGTGGGCGTGGTCACTACATTCATGTTAAGACTATTTGTACCCCATGAGTTTGATATGACGACTTGGAGTGTACCATGAGATGCCTTCAACATCCTTCTTGTATTTCTGTGAACTTGGCCCTCGAAATAAGACTGTGGTGCGAGTTATTGTCATCTGATAAGTACAGCAACCCCAAGGAAATCAGACAAAACGAAAGCTCATATCACTATCACATCGTGGTAAGGACTCTCTTCTGTGTTTTTTCATATTTCAAAGCAGCCTGTCCGGGGAAACACTCTATAATATATGAATTGCAGCCTTAATTAAGGAAGCGTCATCCAAGATGAATAATCAGTAACTTCAATTGGGATTAAAATAATTACCGGCGCCTTCTTCCGGAGTGAACGTTCGTCTTCCTTCAAGACTGAATGAGATGTGCTTTTTCCGATTATCATTTCACTCGCTCTCTCGTTAATTCGCTTACTTCTCTATTCACTCATTTCATTTGTTCATCCCTTCATATTCCTAGGTGTGCCAACTACGACCTAACTCCACGGAAAAACAATCTTTGAATCGAATGGCTATTCTATAAGTTTCTCTTAAGTGAATATTGCAAAAGCAGCTCATGTGTGACTTTTCAACACCCTTGCATAGTACGCTGTTTGGGCTAAGTCGTGTTATACTGAGCGTGAAAGTTCTTTTTTATCTCTCTCTTTCTTCAGAAGAACATGTGTGCTGACAATCCTTGCGCGAACAACGCCACTTGTCGAAGCAGTTTTACAGACAAACTTTATCAGTGTCTATGTCCTCCTGGATACAAAGGTCCGAGGTGCCAAACAGGTAAACAAAAAAATCCTTTATATCGTTCAAGTGAGATCTTCAATTTAATTATTAAGAAGCATTCAAGTCGAACACTAATTACATAAACATGTGTCTTTTACATCATCATTTCTAAGCAAAGAAAAAAAAAACCAAGAGAGAATGAAAGAGAGAGACACATAGAGGAAAGTAAACTTACATGCTTTTTTCTTAAATCTGAAACTGGCGTCTAAGATTTGAAAAGTAATTCTAATTGTGGGTAAGTGAAGTGGATTAAAATATAACTACAATGAACCTACATACGAATACAGTTGATTTAGTACTAATGAGACTGAAAAGAAAAGCAAATGATTACCTGCAATTCCACCTGACCCACTAATTCATCTGTTTGTTTCCTTCGCTTCCTGTTTCTTTTGTTGTCTTCAGACATCGATGAGTGCGCCAAAGGGCTTCACAATTGCAGTCCCCATGCCTTTTGCAACAATACCAAAGGGTCTTACTACTGCGCATGCAAGCCCGGATTCACTGGGAATGGCCGAGGATGCAAAGGTACATGCAAACGTTGACTTTTGTACATATTAAGTTAAGAGGGGTTCCTATGAAAGAACTTTCTGATGAAAATGTCAGCGCACTGCAGTAGCCATAACGCGTAACGCAAAGCACATAGCAAACAGCGCATGAATTCACAAATATATGAAATCAGACAACTCTTATGATAAGAGAGAAGAGTAATTCGTGGGTTGATACCATGAAATTTGAGCAGGAAAAAGAGCAGAATGATTAATCACTCGTCAAAGACAAGTTACTTTGGTTACTTGGAGAGCCATCAGTTAATTAGTAACTTTAAAGACTGGATGGAAATAATTATTATCAATGATAATGATACCCTCTACCGACCTCTCTTCTTTTGTAGGATTTGAAGTGACATGCATGCATGCTACCCAAGAAAGTCCTCTAGAAAAGAAAATGTTCCAGTTCAGCCAGGAAGAAAAAAAAGATTAAAACACACGAGAGACAATATAATTTTATAATTCTAATCAAAGATATTTTTAAACTACTTCCAGAAGCTACTTCGTGTAAAGAAATTCATGACAAGGATATGTAAGTAGATTGATATTCGATTATTTATAATCTATTATTATTAAGTCCATCACGCCACCGAATATAACCCAATTTTCAAGCCACATTCCATAGGCGAATAAAGAAAGTCCGTCTAAATTAAATTCACTTTGGTGGATTGTATTACTGTCCTCACAGAAGTGAAAAATTATCTTTTGCCCCCAGAAACCTGTTTAATTCCAGGATAAATAACCGAACCTTGTTGCTACAAAGGCTGTTGTTTATATTCTGCAGTTGTTGACGTCGTCTTTTGCTGAAGGATCAACTTTTCATTTGCTTATTTGTTGAATCATTATTGTTATTATCACTCAGTATCTTTCCCATTATCATTTTCACTGTCACCGTTGTAGCTATAATAACTATTTTTATAAGCTCAAGTTTTATTTCACCATCATTGTTTTTATTATTAGTTGTATTCCTTTTTTTTTTTTCCTTTTTTTTTTTTTTTTCATTTTGATTCAAAAGATCCAATGTGAGTGGTGTGGTTACCCTTCTTGTTGACTCCCAACCATTGTCCGTTTTCTGTCACATGGGAAATTTTGGGTGTGGAGATGGTGGATGGACGCCAGTCATGAAGATTGACGGCAGAAAGGTGCATACTTTAATTAAATAATTCATCTCGTGTATGAACCCGCTCTCTTTTAAAACGTTGCAAGTTAAAAATGTGCATGTAACTTATTTATGCCTTTTGTGATTCATCGAGAAGGTAATACATGAAGAACAGACCTCGCTCAAGACTTATTGTGTGTAGTGACTGTTGAAAAAGAATGAAAAAGAATGCATAAATATATGCTAACATATTTTTCTTTAATATCATGTAACAGCTGGATAAGAAATACACATCATTAAGATCATAATTCGGTTAAAAGCTGTTCGGAACAAAGAATATATCGTATCTGAGTTGAAGTTCCACGCTAGTTAATGGATATGTAGATATCACACTGATTTAAAGAGCTGTCATTGCTCATCCCCTACACAGCGAGGGGAAGGGAGATAGGTAGAGGAGGATTCTTGGAGGACTATAGAACATTTAGGGCCGACCAACTTGCCAATGAGGAGGAATCATGGATCATAGGAACATCACAGAGTCTTATCGGGGGATCAGGTTACCTTTATCGTGACACAAACAAACTCCAATTTGTTTTTGTTATATCTAAAAAGAGATAGGAATTTCTTTAAGGAATAGCAACGTCTATCATCCTTCATTCACTTCATTAATTATTATCATATCAATGCCTCTTGATTGGCGGGCAATTGAAAACACATCAGAACGCCTTATAACTAGATAGGTATGTTATGCACTGATCTACGGCGCGGGGTCCGTGTTGGAAAAAAAATGACCTTAGTCTTCACGACACGATGGCGTAATTACCAAGGTCAATTTAACGGTAAAACAAATGCGTAATGGATCAATAAATGCAGATACACGACAGGACTTTGACAGAAAATATCCATTAATTCGCAGTAAATAAAAAAAATTTAATTGCTCCTATATTTCAGACCACCTTCCATTATGATGAGCATTACTGGATAAATGATCAAGAATACAATCTTCCTGGAGGAGGGACTGGGTTCGACGGACAAGAGTCAAAGCTACCCACCTACTGGAACACATCCTTCTCCAAGATCTGTCTCGGTATGAAGATCAACCAACAGCTCAGGTTCATTGTCATCCACAAGCAGGCTGACTCTCTGCACTCACTGATCGCTGATGGCCAATACCGCGCCACCTCACTAGGTCGTGACAAGTGGAAAGAGTTGATTGGTTCCCAAGGCTCGTTACAGGCCAACTGCAACAAAGAAGGGTTTAATGTCGTTTGTAGTTGGAGTACATATTCTAAAGCCAGAATTGGTATTGTTAGCGAAAACAAGAATGAGTGTGGCTCGTGCGACTCAAGGATCGGATTTGGGACAAAAGGGCAACCTGACGATTCAAACACGTGTGGTAACGAGGCCGTTAATTATCCAGATAATGGAAACAAACACCTCAAAGCCATGGGATACATCTTGGTACAATAAATATGACTCGGGTTTTGCAAAATAAACCTAATAATAAGTCTAATTGTCGATTCGTTTCAAGCGCAACCCCTCAGATAGGGACTTATGTCCGTGTATAACTTTGGCTCTACCCTGGATCAATCTCTAGCCATTCTTTATATTAACTCTACATCTCTACATAGGTAAATTTGAGAAACCACGTTGAACATTCTATAATGTAAAACGGCATGTTAAACAGCATTCAAATATTCTGATAACAGAGATGTCCAACTCGCTTACTGTGTCGTAGAAATAATTATAAGCTAATAGTTTTTGCTTATATTATCCTAGAATTTCAGAAGTTTAACCTATGAGGAAGAGGTGCACCGGTCAAAATCTCTCCCTCTGCGTTTGGATTGTTTTTTGCATTAATGCAATCCTTTCAGGATCGAATTGGAAAGGAACAGTTATGCTTTGTGGCCTTAATGAAATTGAAACGACACTTCAATAAAATAGACTTGTTTGCTCCAGTTTTATCTTTCGTTGCCTTCAGAGAGATGTAAATGCACAGTATTGAACTTATCCGCTCATCTAAGGTCGGGCGGGGCACTTATCTGATAACTTCCTTGCTGCTTAGATGTAACAATCTTCCGTAACTAATCTTGCCTCTCCACCACATCGCCCGTTTTACATAGGTGCCCTCTTTTCTACGCTCTTTCCACCCTACTACTTATTTTACCATTTCGTTACAAATCTCCCGCTGATTCCCAGAACCTCATCTCCCTTTGCTGATCACCATTTTGCCTTCCCTTTTGGTTAGACTCTCTTTTGAAATGATTTTCCTCGAGACGAAAGCCACTTACAACTCCCTTTTTATCGCTTTTCACTTAGAAAAAACAAACTTATTGACATGTTCGTTGTTAAGTTCTTTCCCGGAAACATAAAATATTTCAAACTCAATCTATGATAGCACACCTGTCTGACTAACTGACTGGCTGGAGTCGTAGCGGGAACAGCCCCTTGAGTTATGAGCTGATGTTCCCTTGCACGTGATTTCTATTTTTCGGCTGGTTTATTTTGTTAGAGCAGTCACAATAATCTTAAACACTGTTTTTGTCAGTTGGTTAGTGTGGATAAATTAAAGTAGCCTGGAATCTAGGGAAAAATCTCAAAGAACGTTTAGCACAGAACAGCCTCAAAAATGTTTATCATCAATTATAGCTCACAAAAATTAGAAATGAACTTATTAAGTAAAATGTTCACAAGAAATACAAGCATGGAAATACGCATGGAAAAATTTAACCCAAACTATTCACAAGAAGAGAAATGTTGAATTTTGTTATGTCGACTTATAATATCTCACACACCCGTAGTATTATTTCTTAAAGTTTAATAACTATGTTACAGTGAAATTGGCAGATAGCCTCTTCCAACATTCAGGCATAGCATTTTCAAAACGTTCTAAGAACCTTCTACTGTAGGTCCCATAGAACCTTATACTCCCTGAATCGCAGCGTAAGTTTTCCTTGCCACCTGCTATACATTTCATTTAATGTTAGCTCTGAGAAGGTGGTAATAAATTAAAGTCTGCTTTATCATGAGGCTGATAATTTCCTTAAATCTCGTTACCTCTTGCTTTATGGATTTATTGTTTTTCTGTGAGGCGAAATTATTTATTTGATCTCTAAGAGAGCAGAGGTGAAGATGGTAATGTAGGATTTTCTTGCCTCCAAATAAACCAGAATTGCACCGGTGTTACTTTACTTCACCTCATGAATGGTCTTTAAAACTCTGGACACCCTCTCAATCAATCAAATGTAGTAGCTTAAAATCAATCAAGAACTGGTAGTTAGCATTTTCCTGCATAGCTGACAGTTTGCATGTGTTCAATTTGAAAGTCCAATGTTTCGGTTTTTGGGTTATTAATCTTTGGTCTGACAGCCCCTGTGATAACCTTGTTGTTGGTTTTTATTTCTTTTAAGAATAAATTTCTGTGTAAACTCGTCAGGTTGCAGTATCGATAACAACTTAACCAAGAAGGGCCAAGAAGCTGGAAGCTTCTCATGGCTGACTTCTCGCTGAAAAAAAAAACCGCACATCATTGTGTCATCGACGTGGATATTGAAATCACCAGCGATTAAAATCTATTCCTTTGAAAGCACAGACGATTCGAGGTAACCAGAAAATTCCCTGAGGAAAACACTGACTGTAACCTTATGCTCGGTAGAATAAGGTGGACGGTACACGATCAGTAGACGCAAACTACAGCCCAGGCAACTAGCAAGCCATTCGGAGGATTCAAAAGAATCCTTTCCACACGCATCAACCATCTTGACACGCAGAGAATCACGGAAATTTAAGCCAGTACCACCATCGCGATAACCAGTTCGAGGGTAGTCGATGAAATTGTAACCCGCAGGGAAGAATTCTGCTTTAACTGAAGCATCTTTGTCCGTAAGCCAGGTTTCTGTGATAGCGTAAAGATCAGCACCGTAATCACGTATGTAATCCAGGAGTAAAGCTGTTTTATTTCTCACTGATCTAGCATTTAATGGACAAACAGACAGCGGATAATTAAAATTGCTACTAGAGCGAGTGTTTGGATCTGAAATATTTACATTGCTTAGGTTTTAAGGGTGTCTTAGCGATCCACAACGCTTACGAGAACCACGCACAAAGGTGATTGTTGGTATTGTTCCATTGACAGGGCCGGGATTTAATTTGAAGAAAAGATCTCCGATTAACAATGAGTGGAATGTTCATGTTGAGTTGGAAGAGTACAAGCACGGGCACCTGTGTCTTCTGATCCTGAAACGTGTGCGGTATGTAACGGCGGATGGTTTCAACGCCCACAATCGTGATGGGTCTTTCACACAATCATGTGATATGGGCCACGTCACAAGCGTAAATGTTAATTTTTGCAATTTTTAAATTAGTTTCCAATATAGAAAACGTTCCCGCCATTTTAGGAAATTTATTGAATTCCTTAATCAGGCCTCTTTTCGAGATAGATGGAATTCTAGATGAAAGTGGTCTTGCTTAAAAAACCGTGTCGGTAGTTGAAACGAGAACTGGTTGAAGTGGAGGTCTGTGTATAGAATGACATGGCCACACCACAACACCAGGAGCTTTGTTCTCTACTCTTTGCGAGAAGTGCGTTGGTTCTTTAACCTACCTGTTAATCATTTCAGAGAAGAGAAAGGAGATGGGGCCTATGGCTTATCGTACTTACCCGAAAAGAACCGTTGTCAAAGCAGAGGCAGCACATTCTCCTCAATATTTTACGACCCTGAGTGTTGGCCGGTCTGGAGCTTGAACCCTCGACCTCCTCCACGCCAGTCCGGCGCTCTACAACGTGAGTTAACCAAGCCCGACTCGTCAAAGTTTCGAAAATGGATTCCATTTCCTTCTCATGATCACTTTCCTTTTTGTTTCCCTGCAAGAAATATTTTGGGAATTATATTTACGTGATAAGGACGATATGCAACCGAATTTAACAATTTTTTTTAAAATAATTTTTCGCCTCCTGTGTAGAACTTGAAGTTTCAAAAAATGTTGCTGGAAATTAGGAATAATATACTTGTGTCCTACAAGAAGTTGCTAGCACCAAACTAACCAGTGTTAGTACGGTAATTCGACTGTTGTTTTAGGCAATGTCACGCAGAAATGGAATTTCCCTGATGATAATAGACATCGAAAAAATAAATTTTAACTCAGATTGCCTAAGAAAATGCGGGTTTAAGGAAATACGATGCAGAAAAATAGGAAATCTAGTTCAGAAGAAGGGTATTTCATTGATTAATAGTGTGTACTCAATCGTCCCAAATAATGAAGTCATCCCAGCTCAACTTAAATCATGTATCCCACACATTTCAGCCGACGCCATTCAAACTGCTCTTTAAATTGTTTAACGCAAAGCTCTTTGTGGTTTTTTGTAAAGTGAACTGAGTCTAGAATAAATGTCACAACAAAAATGTGCGATTCAAATGTGGGGCTAGCCTAGGTTTTTAAAAAATGGAACTTGACGCCATGTTTCACGGTATAGACAACACTGTCTATGGCCAAGACTATTTAAGGTTACACCACTGAGTACAATTTTTCCACTTACAATGAATGTGTGTGTGTTTTGTTTTGTTCTGTTTTTTTTTTTTTAACCAATGTGAGAGCTTTTCAGATATTGATCATTACATACGTATGAGCTAAAGAAGCTAGGGAAACGTCAATTTGTTTAAAATTACAAGGTCTAGTGCTGTTCAACTCTTCCTCATGACTCTCGCGAAAATTCTTTTAAAAAATGCAAAAGTGATATTTGGATTAGGGTAAATTAGAGCGGATTCGCTAAAATTTTTTAAGAATATAGCGGGAATATTTCGAAAGATTAACACTAAAGGTAAATCTTTTAAAAGGATAGGCTCCATTTCCAGTCGCTTGTTTTCGTTTTGGCATGAGAACAAATGTAGCAGTATGAACATAACTAGGCATTCATTATTGCAGCCATAGTTAAGGCAGCGTAATCCAAGATAAATGATCAGTAACTTCTCTTGGGATAAAAATAATTACCCGCGCCTTCTTCCAGAGTGAAGGTTTGTTTCAAGACTGAATGAGATTTGCTTTCCTTTCACTCGTTCTCTCGTTTATTCGCTTACCTCTCTATTCACTGATTTCATTTTTTCATCCCTTCATTTTCTTAGGTGTACCAACCACGACCTAACTCCACAGAATAACGATCTTTTAATCGAATGGCCATTTTATAAGTTTCTCTTAAGTGAATATTGCAAAAGCAGTTCATGTGTGACTTTTCAACACACTTGCATAGTACGCTGTTTGGGCTAAGTCGTGTCGTATGGAGCGTGAAAGTTCTTTTTTATCTCTCTCTTTCTTTCGCAAGAACATGTGTGCTGAAAATCCTTGTGGGCCGTTTTACAGACAAACTTTATCAGTGTCCATGTCTTGCTGGATACCAAGGTCCGAAGTACCAAACAGGTAAACAAAAAAATCCTCTATATCGTTCAGGTGAGATCTTCAATTCAGTTATTAAGAAGCGTTCAAGTCGTACACTAACAACATGAACATTTGTCATTAACATCGTCATTTCTAAGCAGCAAAAAAAAAAAAAAAAAACAAAGATAGAGTGAAAGGGAGAGACACACAGAGGATAGTAGACTGACATGCTGTTTTAACTGTGGGCAATTAAATTAAAATATAACTACAATGAACTTACATACGAATACATTTGATTTAGTATTAACGAGATTAAAAGAATGGCAAATGATTACTTGCAATTCCACTAGACCCACTAATTTATCTGTTTGTTTTCTTCGCTTGCTGTTTCTTTTTCTTTTCCGGATTCACTGAGAATGGCCGAGAATGCAAAGGTACATGCAAGGGTTAACTTTTGTACACATTAAGCTGAGAGGGGTTCCTATGAAAAAACTTTCTGATGAAAATGTCAACGCACTGCAGTAACCATAACGAAAAGCACATAGCAATCAGCGCATGAATTCACAAATATATGAAATCAGACAACTCTTTTGATGAGAGAGAAGAGTAATTCGTAGGTTGATACCATGAAATTTGGGCATGAAAAAGGAGAGAATGATTAATCACTCTTTAAACACAAATGCATTGCTTACTTGGAGAGCGATCAGTTAATTAGCAACTTTAAAGACTGTGTGAAAATGAAAGCCACATAGAATTATTTTTTATCGCTTTTCATTTTTTTCATTTTAGTTCTATCGCGGAGACAAACATTTCAAACTAAATTTATGATACTACACCTGTCTCACTAATAAATGGTGTTTCGGAATCACTAAAATGAAAGAAAAAATCGCTGCAAATTCTCATTTTATTTTGTTTTGCTGAAAACTTTTTTTGACGCCCAGCCTCAGTACGAGGTCAGCACACATATGCCAGTATTGACATAGACGGGTGACTTTTCTCCTGCCCTAATTTTTCTCTAGGCTAAAAATTACACTGCTCTCTGAACCAATTACATGTCTCATCTATTTTAGCCCCCACGTAGTTTTTTTCATTTCATTGTATGACCTTGAAAAAATTAGCTGCTAGTCACTCTTAGGGGTCAAGACGTTTAAGACTTGTACATCTGTTGACCTAAGAAATTTAATGCTGGCACTGCACATCTTTCTATGGGAACCAGACTAATTTGGCTTCCTATAAATACAGAGTTACATGTATATGCAAATTTTTGGGTGCCCCACCAACCACATATTGCAAGTTCTAGAGTTTAATGATAACATTTCAATATTGGTATAAATGATGGTAATTATTATTAATACACCACTGTAACTAAATATGTTCTTAAGCTATCGACATTGCTGATCCTAGCAGTATGCAGGACGCGTGTCATTAGAACTTCGTAAGAGTCTCTGTGGCTCAGTGGTAGAGCATCGGAGCGCAAATCCGAAGGTCTAAGGTTCGATTCCTCATGTCCCACGCTCGTGACAAGACGAAAAAACATCTTTCTTATATATATATATATATATACATACATACATACATACATACATACATACATACATACATACATACATACATACATACATACATACATAAATATACCACGCAGATGAAAAGCGCTTCGTGTGCACGCACAATTAGCTAGTGCGAAAGTGAATAGCAAGTACTATTCACCTCTGCATGCGATGAGACCAAGTTACCCGTGAAGAGTTTAATTTCCGACTATTTTCAGTTTATTCAAGAATATATATTGATTTTTTGGTATCTGTATGGTAAATATTCATCAACAGCACTACACAGTGTCATTGATGGATATTTACTGAGCTGCAAAACGGCGAGATAAATATCCACCTCTTATGATCTACACTTTGGTGATTAACTCTTCGTTATATATAATATGAAATAACAATAATAGAAATAATGACGATAATCATGAGATAGTACTGTTGTTGTTGTGAATTAAGTGTGGAATAATCCTTTATGCACAAACTGTACATTGTTAACCCCATCCTTTTCAATTCCTTGCTGAGTATATTTTTGAAGCACCATAATTCTAAGAGAAAAGAAATTTAGAAGAAAACAAGATTTTTACTTAACAAATAGAGAGAAGCCTTTGACTGTGCTGTGTTCTGTTGTAAAGCACGCAGGAAGCAGCTAGAGCACGAAAGAAGTGTAGGGAGAAACACTCGACTACGACTCCTAAGCATTACGACCAATTTTCACAAGAAACTTTATTTCCGAAGCGAACAACAGTGTCGTCAGCATGCTCTATACTCTCATAAAGCACGCTATAATAAGCCAATCAGAATCCCTGTTAGAATGGACTACAGCGTGATCGCAGTAGCTCTGACACCGGCATGATTAGTATGAATTTTGACAGTTATGCAAGTTTGGTTATATTTTTCATCATTCCTCTTTTGTTTTGTTTTGTTTTTGATCACGAAACTTTACTTATTATACAAGTGTTAGCTGTGTTTGATTTTTATTACCGTACATAAGCTTGCCATTTAACTAAGCGTGAAAACCTCTAAAACTCGGACTGTCCATTTCGTTTTCTCCCGGAGGATTTCGTTTCTGCTCACGTTGTAATAACATACCTTACGGCGCCTGGCCTTTTAAAAAACCTTTGTTTGGTTCTTCTGTTGCTCCTTGCCGGCTCGCTTGTTCCGAAATTTCACTTTCAATTAACGAAAAAAAGCCAGAGAGAAGTCCCGGAAAAGGTCAAACATAGTACAATTTGGCAGATGGCGTGACAGCTTTAGCTCAGCTCCATGCTCTGTACCCTCAAAAAACACGCTCTTTTAACCAATGACAACACGCTTTATATCCAAATTAATGATAAAAATAATTATTTATTGCAAGTGCTCACCCAGACCAGGCACACTGAACAAATCTAAGCCAGGATGAATCACTGGAGGAACACATTTTTAGAACTACCAGATTCTGTTTTCCCTTCTCATAACAGACCTTTATTCGAAAAAGGAAAGGAAGTATTAAAAAAATTATGCATGTCATATATGTGGTTAATTTCCGATGGGTCTATTAATTTAAATCAATATCATAGAAGGAATAGCAAAAATAAGTGTGACTAGCAAGGCAGAGAGTAATCTAAGGTTACTTCCCACCCTCAGAGGCCAAAACAATCGTTTTTTTTTTTATTTGACTAAATCGAAGTCAGACATTTTACCTAACATCTGCAAAAAGAACAATTTTAAAATATCAAAAAGCGTCTCACTCATTTAGAAAAACGTATTTTCAAATAAAAGTTAATAATTTAGGAAGGTGTCATATCTCGTAACTGAGCGAGTCCCCTGGGAGTAATTCTCGCAGTAATTTCATGTTATTTGCATATTTTGTATACATCGCGCACTTGAAAAAATTTTCACGTAGAAGCGTAGTGCGTTCACTTTGCGTTCATCGAAAAATCAAAAGCAGAAAAAAGTCCTTGGGCTAGGATGAACAAAAAGAGGGGCCCAAAGAAGAAAGTAAGCGCACCATTCTTCCAAGAAAAGAATAATATCCTTGCTGAAAGCGACAAAGGTTCTTGGTTTGCACAAGGACCTCTGACAAGCTCGGCGACTGCTGAAGTTCCGCAACGCTCGAATATCATTGGAGCAAGCAGCTTAAAAATGAAAGTCAGTGCAGATCGCAAACGAGATTGTTCGTCGGAATCTGACGGATCCAATACAAAAGCACAAGCAATCGCCTCGAATCATACTTTCGAAATCATAAATAAACCTACCCGAGTAAACTAATTTCAGCAATAAGGGTATTCCTTAAGCTGTATGTAGATTCTTGGTCTTGCTTTTCGGCAACTTTACGTTTTTTATCGTAGGTTTTTTTTTTTTTGCCTTTAGCAACTTTGCCCATTATATTGTCGTCCTCCCCAAAGTTCTACAGAGCGAAAAAGGAAACCGCATTTACCATGCGATACTTTTCGCGGGAATTCTTGATCTATTGTCATTGACGTCGGGAGGTCCCGTTGTCCCATTGGTTTGCGGATTCAGGAGGCGACATAATCTCCGAGTGTGGCGAGAGTTGATTACGAACATTTATGAGCTAAAATCTCGCATTTGATTTTGAGAGGAGTACATCCACTTTGAGGGAATTTATAGCATATTTAGATTTGACCGATTCTCTTGAAATTTCGCCGAAATATTCCAATGATAATGAAAAACAAAAGTGTGTTTTCAAAATATTTTCCCGTAGCGTCCAATCACGCATCACGTCTCGCATATTTTAAGCTACTCCAAATTCAGATGCGGATATCTCGACAACCAATCAAAATGTCGGGAAAGCCCGACATACTTTTGTTGATTGATGCCTTGTGAATAAGACTTTGCAACCAGTTTGTTCGTGCTGCGGTTTCCTATACCCGATAAATTCAATAGAAGAACCCTCGGTCGTTTCGCCCCTTACCGGCTCCTGACACTTCCTAAAAGTAAAACTCGCTTAAATTATATTTTTATCGCAAAGTACTTTCAGCTTTCTTTTGATATATAATTTGTTAGGGTTTTGCTCAAACAAGCGCGTGTACGAATTTTTTTCCCAAAGGACACTCGCGAAGGTGGGAAGTAACCTTAAGCTCATTATCTCATAGCTCACAGTATTGGTAAGGTTGTCAAGTACGCACACTTGTCCAGCCATTGAAACTAGAAATCATCAACAGCAACTTATGCACTACAGTAACCTTTCACAACCAAGATCTCCTTTAGCAACTCTTCTTAGAGTCTGCCATACAGTTCATATGATGTTCGTTTGGAGAATTTGGTATTAGATCTACTAATAATCCCCTTGTTGACATTTTGTTTTCATGCTCATCACTTGTCTGCTTGATTAATGGTATTGTAAGGAGAAATTGTGTCTCAGTCACTCATGGGAGTTAAAGGGATAAATAGCTTTAAAAAAAGCTTGTGGCAAGAACTCCAAGAGTCGGTGAAAGTCAAGAAGATGGAAAAGTATGCCTAATTAGATGTGCTTTACAGCTCACCCTACAAGTAAAAATCTTGTTGTCAAACTGGGCTTGGTAGTGGCATTTGACATCGCTGTGGTGTGCTGATGATTCATCGTTCTCGTGATTCATGCTCTTTTGACAGCGTGCTCTACAAGTATTAATATTAAATAATATTTGATTCAAGGGTTAAATTAATAATCATGTTAGAAAGCACTGAAAAACCCAAGTTGTAAGTAAGAAAAAAAGTCTTCCAAAAGTTAACGATGGGCTAAATGAACACATTTCCAGAAGTCAATAAAGTCAAAGCTTGTACGACTTGCAAAATCTAGACTTTACTCTTCGCATCCTAACATTAATATATGTATTCTCGTTACAGTTCTCTATACAATTCCTATGGTATGAACAAGAGGAATTTGTTAATGGTCAATAGCTTCTTTAGTTTACAATCATTCCTTTATTATCATGACCTTAATGTCAGCTCAGCTGTGGTATCGTCGGGACAAATCAGATGTATCTAAATTCTAATAAGCTATATAGTTGGGCTATGAGTTAGTATCTTTCAAATGGTGGTTTTAAAGGGTTGAGTGAAAAAGCTATTGATAAAGTCAATTTAGCTGAATACAGAAAAGAAAATGAATAAGGATTAATTCCTGAAGTTGATCTTGAGTACCTACAGAAATTACACGATAGTCAAAATGTGTATTTCTCAAGATATTCTTTAAAATTATAATGAAAAAACAGGAAAAAATACAATGTAAGCATCGGGCAGGTTAAAAAATTAGTTCTAACATCGTAGTATGAAATAAAATCCTATGACACATTTCTTCGGAGAAAGCTCCTGTTGCATTATTGATTTCCTGTTTTTCTGAGATCGTCACGCAATGGTAAGAGAGCAAAATTTCGATAGAAAATATTTTTTTACAAACAAAGTTTACTGACAAAGTTTACTGACAAAGTTTACTGACAAAGTTTACTGACAAAAATTAATTACAAACTTTACTGACAAACTTTACCCGTGATCCATGACCTGAGAACATAGCAATTTGATGACTCATTTCCTCGAGAGAGTCCCCTATGTATTACTTCCTGTTTTTCAATGCCACCACCGCGAGATCAGAGTGTCAATTTCTTTGAAACAAAACTGACTTTAATTTCTCGGAATTCTTTCTCTTTCATAATATGGAAAGTAGTATAGAGTTGGCGTGTTTGAGCTCATTTTGATGATATGACACCTTTACTATTGACTTAACAAGGAAAGTTAAAGCGCAAGCAAAGTTAAACTTCGCCAAGTGCCTCAGCCATCCGTCATGTCTGCTGATTTCAAGCGCCATCTCATTTTCTTTCTCTTGCCTTCTATTTTCACTGCAGCTAACTGCTCTCCAGGTAATTGTTTTATTATATCCTTTGCCTCATTCAAGCTTTTCTTAAATTTTTTCTTTGTTCCTTTATTACTCCTTGATCCCCTACCTAGATGAGAGCTTTTCTACAAATACAACCGTAAACCAAAAACGCGCACAACGTTTTTCCATTTGCAGTTTTCCCCAAAACGTTATTACGAAGAGTTATGATATCCATGCTATATCTCAATTTATTCCAAAACGATTACATCTCCAAGCGATTAGATGTCTTTTATATAAAACCCATTCTTATCTTTACGCAATCACCTATACCGTTTGAATGTAAATTTCAATCAATTTCTGTAATCTTATATTAGTCATATCGTACAAACATTTCACCGAAAAATCTTCGTAGCATTGTGTTTTGGGAGAAACCTATTTATAAGTCGCATTGCCACGCACTTTCATAGGGCACCTGTTTTGTGCCAAACTTTGTTTTCACTGTTTGCTGAATGTTATTTTTCATCATCATTCTCGTCCTTGTTTCAATTCGTTCAATCCTTTCTTATTCTCGTGATCTCTTCCAATGAGCTATAACTTTTTAGCATAATTATCATTGTCTTCCTTCGATCCTTCTCAATGAAGACAAAAAAAAATAAAACCTTATTGATGTGCGAGCTTATTACAACCAAGAGAAGGCTAGTATAAACCAAACAGAAAAGGAATTTGGAAATAATTAATTTGAGAATTTTTGCATCCAACCATTTTTTTAGCTAGTCTAACTTGGAGTGATGACTATTTACGGTAAACGTTTGAATTTTTGATAATTTTATGGCTATCAGTCAATTTTTGTTCGGTTGAGATTAGAAAAATATTTACGGTTACCTTTTTTATCCCTAACGACGAATATTTGTTTGTATTTTCGTCTAACGGCTGATTTATTTGGCCTTTTTTTTGTCTAACGGTTAGCCTCTTTGAGCCCCTCTTATGGGGAACTCTTTCAACTTTCCCTAATGTGCCTCAGAATAAAAGCTATTTAGTTTACCATGGTTATTGATTGTATTGTACAGTCCGCGGAAGCTGAAAAAAAAAATCGCCTCTCAGTATGAAAATACCTAAACGGTCTTTAAAAGCGTTCAATTTCTTGTTTACCTTCGAACATAGAGATGCTGGTTAACAAGCAGAGCGAGTAGGTTCATGCGAAAATTAAAGCCACCGCTTGTTAGAGTTGTTTTACTCAAAATTGCATTAATATTATCTGCGCAGTAGCATAGATGAAGTGGAGGTGAGGCGCTTCTCTTCTTCATTCAAGAGCGGCTGAACTGATTTCTGGCGCCCTTCCAGATAATTCTTACAGTTGGACTGGAGGACTGCCTTTTCGTCATCCCAAAAACAGCATCGAGAAAGAGTTTTTGATCCTCCCTTTTCCAGATTTCTTAAGTGGTCAATTTGTCTTTACAATTGCGTCGGAAGTGGTTGAAACAACGTAAGCCTGTGGTTTTTCGCACTGCATCATGAAGTGCTTTCTCCCAGTCGGTTATGAAACCTTGCCCTTTTGTACTTAGTACTTCCTTACTCAGAGGATAGACAGGCAAGCATTAAATGTCTTGATAAACTTAAATTTTTCTGATTAGTTTATAACGTCTGCTATAACGTCTCATGAACTGGAGTCGACTTTAATTTTTATCCTGAAAAGATGCACGCACCTCGTCAGGCATCTTACGCTTTTTGCCCTTGCTGAGAACTTGACGGAATTCTACTATCTGCAATAAAAACAACACCTCGCTAAATCATTTTAAAGACATTCAAAGGAACAACTCGATCCGTGAATGTACTAAAACGAATGAGACCTGCAGTTAACTTCAAGCTCTTATGTTTTTCCGCTTGCACTGGATCGGCGCGGCCGAATGGTTTTTTCGACAGTAGCATGATGAACTGCAATTAAAATTAAAAGAGTACTTGGCTAGTTTCTAACATATAAATGCGGTTTCCTGTTATACCCTTCTAGAAAAAAATTGTCGGTCACCAGGATTTTTCAAGTTAACAATAATTACACAACTTTACACACAGGAAATTCACTTACTTGATCGCTGGAAGTGCGATGTGTCACTTTGATGATGAGGTCATCCTTTTTGGAGTCAAAAAAAGTGTCAATGTCAGCGCAAAACAAAACTCATTTATTTTAGCAATTAAAATAGATATCTAACATAGCGCCTTAAGTAATAGTTGACCTGTTCAAATATTTTGCGTTGCTAGTTTCTGACATATACATGCGGTTTCCTCCTATGTCCGTCCAGACAAATATTGTTGGTGAACAAAATTTTCAGGTTAACAATAATGACACAACTTTACACACAGGATGTTCACTTACTTGATCGCTGGAAGTGCTTGTCCCACCATCTGTCACTTCGATGACAGAGGAAATTCACTTGCTTGATCGCTGGAAGTGCTCGTCCCATCATCTGTCACTTTGATGATGAGGTCATCCTTTTTGGAGTCAAAAAAAGTGTCAATGTCAGCGCAAAACAAAATTCATTTATTTTAGCAATTAAGATACATATCTAACATGGCGCCTTAAGTAAAGAAGAAGCACTTGCCGTGAAGCAGTTAGAGTACTCAAGATCTACAGCTGGTCTTACAAGTTATATTAAATGTTTCATTATCCATCTTATTATCAACAAGTTGGCGACGCGTCTTAGGCATTTTGAAACACAGATGTACACACCTTTTTGGAAAAACGTCAACCGAATTGGAAAAAAGCGCCCTTTACGACAAAGCTAAAGTTCAATTATTTTTCCTCAATTTTTCAAAAAGAAACTTTCACTCGTCTTAGTCAGTGGCCTTTAATGGTAGACAAGGATTGAATTCAAGAGCGACGGACTTTTCAAGGATGGGGTGCATGATGAAAAACTATATACTTAAAAATAAACTTTAGCACTTTTTACTGGTTTTCGTGTGTTTTCCTGCCCTGACCTGACAAACGACTCGTCTTTGACTCCGTGTGGACGTGTACACGACAGAGATGCATTACCCGGCGTCATGCTGCAGGAGAATAACACCTTCGTTAAGGGGCTTATTAATTCACCTGGTTTAGGGTTTTAGGGGGAGGGGGGGGGGGAAGGGGGAGGGGTTATGGAGAGTAGCCATTTTCTCGGGTAAAAATTTAAAAGGGGTGCCACTAAAAAAACAATTTTGTTTCAAACAGGGATTGGAGCGAAATAAAATCCCTAAATAATGACGTAACCTTCAAAATTTTTCAAAAACCCAACAGAGTTTGCTATAGTGAAAAGACAGAAAAATATTTTTGACGATAGTTATCAAGTAGGTAAAGGTAAGGACATGCTAAATCAAGAAAAAAAATTGCCCCTTTTCTTATCACCAAATTATAAGGCATTTCCGAAAAGTGGCGATATTATTTGAGAACATTTCCTCAATTCTAGGGGATATACTCAGTAGTAAAAACCAATAAAACTCCTTTACCATTTCCCAAACATTGGGAAGTGGTAACGAGACACTTCGAACAGTGTTATGAATAGCGTGATAACATTTACCTGATTATCACTGCAAAAGACTGGGCCTCAGGTGCTTTAACTCCAGTAACTGTCAAACAGTTCCACAACCACTGACACAAAGCGCGATAGCATTCAAGGGAAGTGGATTCATAAACTTTGAGCTGTCCATTTCCATCTCCTCCACAAGGTTCCGGAAACGAGTGAGTATCCAGTATGAACAATTATCGTGACAGAGATCCAATTAGAAATGAAAAGGGCTCGCAAGTGTAAATCGACAAGAGTGTTTGGCCATTTGCAAGCTCCTTCATTTACTGTTGAAGTGGATCTCTGCTCACCTCAGCCAAAACTCCATCAGCGTATGGCAGTTCTTCTGTAAACTCGGACTCATTCTCTAGATGGTTGTGATCTCTCATAAGTTTGTTGGCATCCAAGACGGTATACAAGGATGACAAGCCACGAATTTTATTTAATTCCAAGGGATAACTAATGATCATCTCCGTTGCAATCTGGGGTATGTCATTCAAACATGTTCCTAGACTGTTCTTGTTACCAGAGGCACCTAACCTAGCGTCGCCCCCCCCCCCCCCCAAAAAAAAATCTGCAAGCTTGCATTCGACAGGACTGTTTTCCCACATGTACATAAATTCTAATTCATCACCGCACACATGAATGTAATGGTCGTTAGTCAAAAGAATGTTCGCCGGTTTCAAGTCCCTGTGTGCTATTCCATCTTCGTGTAGAAACTTCAAGCCAACTGCAACTTCTTTTGCTATTACAGGGACGACATGCTCGAATCCTATAAATTTGTATTGCAAATCGGCGTGAGACAAGAATTCTGAGAGGGAGCTAACAACTCTGTCGTCTTCAAATGGCCGAAAGGAGAATTCGACATACTCAGTCATTAGTCCAAATGGACTAACTGATATCGCTATAAACGACACAATGTTTGGCCATTTACGCGGTTCAAATGCCTTGCCTCCTTTGAGAACTCCCTTTCATCACCTCGGATGTCTCGAGGAACTTTAACCACAACTTGTTGACTTTGACCGTCTTGTTGATTGTAATGCCCAACCTTCATCACACCATAGCTGCCATGACCTATTTCCTCTTGATCTTTGAAATATTCCATTTAAATTGCGGCAGGCCATCAAAAACACTTCTTTGAGGATGCTTTGGTTTGGGCTGTGGAAATTTAAACGACATGTTTTGAGCACAAGCTTAGCGCACCACGCGCTGAGCATACCACAGGACAGGAAATTCAACAAAAAGCGATTGCATTCGTTTGGGGATACGCCAAATGTTAATTGACTGAGACGTGCCCCATGGACTTTCTTGGAATAAAATCGCCATCATTTATGGGTTTTCAAAGAAATGAGAGGGTTTCGAATAACTGATTCATGGCCGATTATATTTATAAGGGATAATAAGACCCAAGAATCGATCGTGGTCATACATGTCGCATGTTATTAATATGCAAATATGACGATCTAATCAAAGTTCATGTAAGTTAACCTCGTTGACCTTAAGTTTTGTGCGCCACAGCAAATGATCTATGACAAGGTAAGAAACGACCTCCATAAAAAGGTATAACAGGACAAATCACAACATATCCAACGTCCCAAAGGTATTGTGGAAAGTTACAAAAGCTCTACCACGCGAAAGAAGATGAACTGAGCTGGTCATGAATTGTTGTCCTTTAAACACATTATTGCTTGAAAAATACTACCGGAGGTCACGCACGATAGCCGCGATCGAAAAAGTGACCTTAAAAATTGCGTTTGAAGCTTTCCGAAAATTGAAAACAGGCAACGTATTCTAGCAGAATACATTAAAACGGCCTTTCGCTCGAAAAGGGTACATCGAAAGCATTATCTGCTGGGCTGACGTAAGTCACTGTTAATTACGCACTCGGTAACTCAGGCCCCGTCCTCACTAATGAGAACAGAAAACTCATTTTTTTTTCTGAATTAAATAGACGGTGTAAATTTAGAAGTGAAAAGTTTACTTATCTATATTCAACGTTTGATTTTGCAGCTCAGTAGCCTGCATATAAACACGTCAAGTAAAATTCACGATCTCCCTAGCTGCAGCTCCTCTAGATTGTAAAGATCACCTTGGCCTCTTCTTTCTCTTAAAATATCCCGTACCAAAAAGTGTTTCGAGGGGTCTTAGGTCTTAGGTCTTAGGTCTTTGGTCTTAGGTCTTAGGTCATAGATCATAGGTCTTAGCTTTTGTGACACCCATCACCGCATGGGTATTGTGGCGAAATTTTCGTTCTTTTAGGACGACGATTGGACGATATATCCCCACATACCAACAAATTTCTCTGCGAGTTTAAGCTGCTTGTCCCTTTGGCGGTGTATTGCACTCTGAGCGCCAGAAGCGCCTGGCACGAGATTAAAACCTGCCATTCGGTCGAAGAGTCGAGTGGGAGGCAAGCCCCAGCACCTCGAGTGATGTTGAAACCGTCTGTGGGAAGCTAGGGTCTTGTTTCTTGAATGTGATGATATTATCCTGAATTATAAATACAACTGTGAATGGAAAAACTAAAAGTTTTAGATAGCTTCCCAAAACACGTTCGGCCGCCATTGCATCATATGCTTATTCCTTTGCCGACGCAAGCTATCCACAAATTGCCACTTTCAACTGGTTTTTTTTCCTCGCAAATTCCGGCTCTCGGCTTAGCCGGTGAAATTGTACTTTTAAAAGATTCTGTTAAGAAAGTCTACAGTTTATATCAGTTAGGCGAAAGAGGAAAGCCGAACTGTCAAATTCAAGCTCGTCCTCTTTCACTTACTTAGTGAGGTGTTAATTTAAAATTATTATTAGCTGTCTCAAAAACACAACCGCTAGACGAAAGAAAAAAGCCGAACTGTCAAATTCAAGCTCGCCTATTAAATGACATAGTGAGATGTTAATTTAGAATTATAATTAGCTGTCAGTAAAACACAATAGAGAAATGAAATATCTTCCAATCACTATAGTGTTGGTTACTTAACACCTTTTTCAATTGGACTCCCATCTTTTAAGCTGAGTAAACAACACCAGGATAGACTCTCACACAAGTGTTTGTTCGACTTTTATCCTCTTATAACTGTAGAAAGAGTTAGAAAGAGTTTTAGTTGTAGACATCTTACCATCTCTCATATTTCAATCTACAGTTAGGTTTGTTTATTACACGCGACTTGATCACATGACATCTTGACCGACAGAATTTATAAAACTATAAGATTTCCATATTTTTCTGTTTTGAAACACCTTTTAGGATAGTCAACGCAACAATCTCGATAGTCTGTAACTGCTTGTAATCCATTCCAATATTTGCAACCATCTCCCGCAGCCATCATAATATTTGCCTTCCATGAAACAGGTAAATATCTCGAGAGATGAAATTATTAGTAAAATGTAAAATTCTCCAATTCATTTTATAACTTTTGATTCTAATTCGTTGCATTAGCTGGTGTTTGGTTTCACTTTTCATACCAGCGAAAAGATGGAAACAAATTAGCATAATCACGTCACGCTGTACATCAAGCCGGATATTTTTTTATTAGGTTTTGATGGTCCACGGAAATGTTTAGTATGTCAGTGGAGAATGTCGTGGTCCATAAGAGCATGAAATAATTAACGATGGAAACAAATTTCCAGAAAGGAGGGCCAGTTCATTGCGTTCCGTGTGCAAATTATCAGAAGAAACTTCTAGAATTCTTTCAGATTGTATGCGTGTTGTTTTGTAAATAACACCGAAACATAGTTTTGCTTGTTGGTGTGTCCCTGTAAGTTACGTGGAATGTCTGTAAGGACCAGAATGTCAATTTTTAATTTTTGATCTTCTCCACACTGTGCGTGGCTCATGGCCTGATTCCACGATAAATATCGAGGAGTCGCCATCTAGTCACCTTTGTTTACTTTGTAAGTCAAGGAGCGTTACCATCATGTTTATGCGACGTTTTAGGACAACTTGAGATCCATGTTCCATCCCGTTTGCTGATACGCCCATCACTGATATGCCTTTTTGGCCCGATTTACTCCTGTATTTTTAGAATTCTTTCTTAAAAACTGGGTGGTCTAACCAAAAATAAACTTTGGCTTGTAGCGACACAGCTATTTTAGAAATATGCCCTGAATCCTTTTCATGGGCAAAAAAAAAAAAAAAGGAAAAAAGGAAAAGAAAACCTTTACTTTCGACGGGAATTCGAGAGGACTGCTCTTAGCGACAGCGGCACTCAATGTATGGTTGTGACTTATATAGCATTCAGTAAGAAAAAAAATACTAAATCCTATCTACTTAATCAGTTATTTAGTTTTTTTTTTCGTCTCTTTCTTTGCGTGTTATCCGCCCTTTGCGCTGCCTCATGCTTGCCTTCCATCGACTAAAAAAAAAACGCAAGGAAATACTTCTTTTCTGCATGTTATCATAGTTGAGACTGGAGCTGTACTCGCGGTGTTATAGTTTACTAAGTCTCATTAACATAAAAGTGTAGTAGTTTAACTTTCCAAATTTTGAAATAAAATGATATTAATTTTGTATCGTTAAAGAGAGAGCGCTTTTTAGGGAAGCGTTTTTCAGGAAAGACTAAAAAGATATAATAACACTGTTGTACGCCCCTGAGATCAAATTTGCATTTAAGAAAAAGATGTGGTATTTACTAACTTCTTTAATACGCATTACCCTAGCAGTTTTTGGAAGAGTTGTGATTGAATAAATAACGGAACAAGTTATTTGCTAAATTATAAAAAGGGTACCTTATTAAAAAATTGTAACAGACGTATTTAGCTATTCGCTGAAAATGCTCCATTGACCCGATTATCAGAAAAGAACACTGCGGACCACCGAGTAACAGACGTTAGACGAGGTCTGTTTTCTATAGATGCGTTCCGTTATTTGAATGTGCCTCGAGTTGGATTTTTCTCGGTGCGCGACGACTTGGAGTGTACCATGAGATGCCTTCAACATCCTTCTTGTATTTCTGTGAACTTGGCCCTCGAAATAAGACTGTGGTGCGAGTCATTGTCATCTGATAAGTACAGCAACCCCAAGGAATTCAGACAAAACGAAAGCTCGTATCACTATCACATCGTGGTAAGGACTCTCTTCTGTGTTTTTTCATATTTCAAAACAGCCTGTCCGGGGAAACACTCTATAATATATTAATTGCAGCCTTAATTAAGGAAACGTCATCAGAGAAGAATGATCAGTAACTTCTCTTGGGATTAAAACAATTACCCGCTCCTTCTTCTGGAGTGAACGTTTGTCTTCCCCCAAGACTGGATGAGATGTGCTTTTTCCGATTATCATTTCACTCGTTCTCATTTCATTTGTTCATCCCCTCATATTCTTAGATATACCAACCACGACCTAACTCCACAGAAAAAAACGATCTTTGAATCGAATGGCCATTGTATAAGTTTCTCTTGAAATATGAATATTGTGAATATTGCAAAAGCAGTTCATGTGTGACTTTTCAACACACTTGCATAGTACGCTGTTTGGGCTAAGTCGTGTCATATTGAGCGTGAAAGTTCTTTTTTTATCTCTCTCTTTCTTTCGCAAGAACATGTGTGCTGAAAATCCTTGCGCGAACAACGCCACTTGTCGAAGCAGTTTTACAGACAAACTTTATCAGTGTCTATGTCCTCCTGGATACAAAGGTCCGAGGTGCCAAACAGGTAAGCAAAAAAATCCTTTATATCGTTAGAGTGAGATCTTCAATTCAATTATTAAGAAGCATTCAAGTCGTACAGTAACTACATGAACATGTGAGAGAGAGTGAAAGAGAGAGACAAACAGAGGAAAGTAAACTGTCATGCTGTTTTCTTAAATCTGAAACTGGCGTCTAAGATTTGAAAAGTAATTCTAATTGTGGATAAGTGAATTAAAATATAACTACAATGAATTTACATACGAATACATTTGATTTAGTATTAACGAGATTAAAACGAAAAGCAAGTGATTACTTGCAATTCCACCTGACCACTAATTTATCTGTTTGTTTTCTTCGCTTGCTGTTTCTTTTGTTGTCTTCAGACATCGATGAGTGTGCTGAAGGGATTCACAATTGCAGTCCCCATGCCTTTTCCAACAATACCGAAGGGTCTTATTACTGCACATGCAAGCCCGGATTCACTGGGAATGGCCGAAAATGTAAAGGTACATGCAAGCGTTAACTTTTGTACACATTAAGCCGAGAGGGGTTCCTATGAAAGAACTTTCTGACGGAAATGTCACTGCACTGCAGTAACCCTAACGCCTAACGCAAAGCACATAGCAAACGGCGCATGTTTGAATTCACATATATATGAAATCAGACAACTCTTATGATAAGAGAGAAGAGTAGTTCGTGGGTTGATACCATGAAATTTGGGCATGAAAAAGACCAGAATGATCAATCATTCTTTCAACACAAATGCATTAGTTACTTGGAGAGCCATCAGTTAATTAGCAACTTTTAAGACCGAATGGAAATTATTATTATAAATGATCAGTGACACGCTCTACCGACCTCTCCTCTTTTAAAGGATTTAAAGTAACATGCGTGCGTGCATGCTACCCAAGAAAGTCTTTTAGAAAAGATGTTTCATTTCAGCTAGGAAGCTGAATTATAATAATAATAATAGTAATAATAATAATAATAATAATAATAAAACCACTACAACATTACAGAGACAATATAATTTTATAATTCTAATCAAAGGTACTTTTAAACTACTTCCAGGACCTACTTCGTGTAAAGAAATTCATGACAAGGACACGTAAGTAGAATTGATATTCGGATATTATTTATGCAGTATATCAAATATTCCGCTTGCCCGCAATTAGTTTAAGCCCATCACGCCACCGGATATATCCCAATTTTTAAGCCACATTCTATACGCGAAGAAAGTGCGTTTAAATTCGATTCACTTACAGAAGTGAAAAATATCCTTTGCTCCCAGACACCTGTTCAATTCCAGGATAAATAACAAAGCATTGTTGCTGCGAAGGCTGTTGGTTATATTCTGCAGTTATTGACGTCGTCTTTTGCTGAAGGAGTTTTCACTTGCCTATTTGTTGAATCAGTATCATTACCACTCATTATTTTTGCTATTGTCATTTTCATTGCCACCGATGTAGCTATGATAATTATTTTTATAAGCTCAAGATTTATTTCACCATCATTGTTTTTATTACTAGTTGTATTTTTTTTTTTATTCAAAAGATCTAATATGAGTGGTGTGGTTACCCTTTTTGTTGACTCTCAACCGTTGTCCGTTTTCTGTCACATGGGAAATTTTGGGTGTGGAGATGGTGGATGGACGCCAGTCATGAAGATTGACGGCAGAGAGGTGCATAATTTATTAAATCATTCATTTCCTGTATAAACACTCTCTCTTTCAAAACGTTGCGAGTTAAAAACGTGCGTGTTACATATGAAAGCTTTCAGGTGTCTTTCATCGAGGAGGTACTACATGAAGAACAGACCTCGTTCAAGACTTGTTGTGTGCAGTGACTATTAAAAAAGGATGAAAAAGAATGTGTAAAAATATCCTAACATATTTGTCTCTCGTATCATGTAACAGCTAGATAAGAAATACGTACCATTAAGATCATAATTCGGTTAATGGAAAAAAAAATGATTCTGCTAACTTTTAGATAAACACAGGTTCAGATGATAATTCTAAAGACGGCAACGATAGTACCAGTTCATTTCGTTTCGTTACCGTAAATCTTAAAAAACTAAATAAACACAATGATAACAAAAATGATGATTATGTTGATCAAAGATCAACTAACAATACTTCTCCTTTGAAAAAACGTCATTTTAAGGGTGAAAAAAAACTTCGGGATTACTGAATTTGTCTATGTGATGAATATTACAGAAACAATAACGGAATTATCTTAATCTTCTTCAGACCACGTTTCACTATTATGCACCTTACTGGAGTAATGATAAAGAATTCAACCTTGCCGGAGGAGAAACTGGGTTCGACGGACAGGAATCAAAGCTACCCACCTACTTTTGTTCTTTTGTTTAGTCCATATGGCTGAAAGGAGTTTAATGTTCTTTGCCAAAAAATCTCTCTTTCTCTAAGAACTTCTTTCTTTTTGTCAGTCTCTAAATGATCTTTTCTGATTTGCTCTATAATGGTTATGGTAACATTATTGTTAAAGTCGTGAGTTCGTTTGTTATGTAAAAAGTGTTCCGTGAGTTCGCAGCTACTCACTCCCTTTTTAATATGGTTTCTATGATTGTTTAACCGTAGGTTAAATGCAGTTTCGCTTTTACCAATGTATTGAAGTTTGCAAATGTTGCACTCGATTATGTAAATGATCCATGACGATTGGCAGTCCACTGTATGAAATATGGTATAGGTCTTGTTGCTATTGGGACTGGTGAAAGTTGTGGTCTGGTTGATCTTTTTACACCAACTACACTTCGTTCTTTCACATGCTCTACATCCCTTTGATATCAAATTCTGAGGTGTTTCATTTACAAATCTTGAAAGAACAAGTCTGTCTCGTAGACTTTTCGGTCGTCGGTAAGCTACTAAAGGTGGCTTGTTGAAGATGAGTGATAATCTTTCTTTTGATTTGAGAAAGTTCCAATTCCGTTTAGCAATTTCTGCAATAAATGTGGTATGGGGGTTGAATGTAGTCACCAGAGGAATTCGATCTATTGGTTCACGTTCTTTGGTCTGTAAACATTCCTCTTGAGTCAATGTTAGCACTTTCTGCATTTCGTGGAGAACTTTGCGTTGTGCATAACCACACGCTACAAAGAAATCCGAATATTTCAGGATTCGTTTCTTCAATGTGTCTGTTGAAGAGCATATTCGCCTCAACCTCAAGGCTTGACTGTATGGGATGCTCCGTTTCAGATGAGGTGGATGTGCTAATGTCCAATGGAGGTATGGATGAGTATCAGTTGGTTTCTGATAAACATCTGTACTGGTGTTGCCTTGATTGTCCTTTAGAACGGTCGTATCAAAAAAAAAAAAAACTGGCGAATGACTCATTCCAATGCTTGCCAGGAAATCTAAAGGGCAGCGAGTAAGGGTATGGAGGATTGGCTTATATATATATATATATATAAGCCAATCCTCCATACCCTTACTCGCTGCCCTTTAGATTTCCTGGCAAGCATTGGAATGAGTCATTCGCCAGTTTTTTTTTTGCTTTGTTTTGTTTTGTTTTGTTTTTTCAGTTAATAGTGTGGATTTTTCTCTCTTCTTCTTTTGTTGCAAGAAGAGGCTTGTATATAAGACATAAGACTGCTGCGTATGAAAAAAAATAAATTTAAAAAAAATTAGTTTCATCCATCGTCGGACAGTGGTGGTGGCTACAAACTATCTCTCTACAGAGCATAGAGAGGCGTGGTGCAGCTGACGTCTTTGAGTGCCAAACTATGCAGAGAAACAAACATGTGTAATGTTAACCAATTGATATTTTTTTATCGGTGAAAGAGTACACCTAGGTTTGGTAGTACCACTTTCTTGTTGCTGCAGTTTGTATCTAATCTCTGTGGTATCGTCAGGCTGTTTCGCTTTGATTGGTTCCAAAACTCGAGGAGCCTCGCGCTTTAGACCAAGTACGTCACCGCAAGTTTTATTTTTCGCCATCGGGCATCGAGACTGTCGAAGCGTCCCAACCTTTGTGGTATTATTTATAATTTACCAACAGCATCTGAACACACGTCATTAGCCATTCTTTTTTTCTCTTTTTTTTTACCTTTAACATAACCCCACGCTAAAAAAATGATGAATAATTGTGGTTCAGTGAAACATGGACTCGAATAAGGTTACAGTAGGTAGAATATTACATTACAGTCAATTTATGATGGTATAGTCTAGATGTGTAATATCATTGTATTTGAAAACGCCTAGATTGGAATAGGCCATTTTACAGTTGTTTACTCAGTTACTAAGCCTTTGACTTGAACTGAGGGTGAAAGTGACTTTGCTGTGATCAAGACCAGTATCTAACTAGCATGAGTTACATTTGAAAAGCAGGAAGGTTTGTATCATAACAAGGTCAACCTTAGCCTCACCCACGTTCAAAGGTTTGGCAACCAAGCACACAACCGTGAAATGGACTATTGTGAATTTTGCATCTGTGCGTTCCTCGCTGGCTTCTGCTTACGTTGAGTTTACAATGAATTCACCTACAGTCACAGAGTAGAGTTAAGTTCAAAGTTCTTATTGCTTTGAGACTTTTCAAAATTTTTCGTCATGAATACGAACGTTCACATTTTTTTAGGGCCTGTACTAGAGCATATTCGCGACTCAACAAGTTGTGATACACGAATCCAGCCACCTACATTGATTAAATCTTTTATAGATCGAGTCGTATCCACTTACCAATGTCTGTGTGGAGGAGATATTTATTTATGGATCTTTATTTAGCAGTCCTAAAAAGCGATCGATTTCATCCCGAGTATCTCATCTCGAGGCCATAAGTAGGACACATATACAACTAAATATTTTTATCAATAAATACTCACAAATTTCGGTTCACTTAGAAACCAACATTTTTTTCCCTTTATGTCGAATTTCCTAACCCATCGTGTATTGAAACTACTGAAATAAAGCATGGATTCATTTGTAACTTCACTTTCCATCCATTAGGCCTTATAGGCTTTCATTACAGGGTAGGGTAAATACAAATGAGACATCTTTTAGTAGTTATAGTTTTTAAATATTTTTTTGAGATAGTCAAAGGACTGACAGTATATTAGTTTATATATACTTTTCGTTTAAAGTGGAACTTAGTTGTTTGTTTGCTAGATATCAAAATTTAAACTCAATGGATTTATTATATTTTTTCATTTCATTTATCTGATCATGTAATAAAGGGCGTGACCTGAACTGTATATTGTATTTCTTACTTTGAGTGTAACTACAAAATTTGAGAAGATTCCACTTGTTTATAGCTTTACTATATTATTGTATATCATAAAGTGATTGAGGATCACCGACCAAATGTTGTGGAATTTGTTATTGATTGGTTTTAGTAAGATTGTTAAATTGCTGTATTCATCCCTTGATGACTGTTTCTAGGATTTCTGCGACATCCTGTGACTGGGTGATCGCAGACTTTCTGCCACATCCAGTGCTTGAATGGTCGCAGAACGCTTCTGGACCCTTTACATTTGCGTCCTCTCCGTCAACAATTCAAGCACATTGAAATGATGTTTGGTACTTCAAACAAAGCGGTAGACATCTATGGCCCACAAATTCGAAGTGTAGATGGCAAATTCACCTTGGAAGCTGAAGTAAACAAAGTCGACCGCAAAGAGTTGTTGACATTGGAAAACCCAAAATGCGCAGAAATCGTAGCTCAGTTTTCTCAATTGAAGGGCGTAACCACAAATAATAACGACGAGAAAGCGATGTTGACTGTTCATCTGATCCTTGGAGCAAACGAGTACGCTAAGATCAAAACAGGGGCAAGACCAAGAGTTGGGTGCTCGGGAGAACCAGTAGCAGAATATACGAAGTTCGGCTGGACGATTTTGTCACCTGGAACGGGGTTGGATCTCAGCAACATTTTCTTAACGTAGACCTCCGCAATCGATTACAAATAATTGTGCAAGTTAGACGTCTTGGGGCCAAAGGACAATCCAAGTGGAGAACAGGAAACCGTTCACGAAGAGTTCAAAGAGAAACTAACCAGGAGTTCAAAAGGCTGGTACGAGACGAGCCTGCCCTGGAAAGGGAATCATCCTCCCTACCGAACAATCACACAGGAAGTTTAAAACGTCTCAAAAATCTTGCGCGGAAGTTAGTGATGCAAGGCGAGCTGGAGAGGTACAACGACATTATCCAGACTCAACTGAGTCAAGGGATCGTAGAACGCACTGATGAGGTAGTCAAGGACGGAAGAGAATTCTACAATTCTCATAAAGCGGTCGTGCGTCAGAACGCAGAATCTACAAAGATACGTATTGTTTATGATGCTTTTGTAAGAGCAGATGCAGGTGTCTCCTCACTCAACGAGTGTTTCGAAATCCGCCATCCACTACAGAACCAGCTTTGGAACGTGCTGATACGAAATAGGTTCTATCTCGTGGCAATAGCTGGCGACTTAAACCAAGCATTCTTGCAAATTCGCGTCCGAAGAGAAGGCCGAGATGCATTACGCTTTCATTAAATAAAGGATCTGGCAAGCAAACAGGTAAAAAAACCTTGCGATTCACTCACTCTTTGGTTTGGCACCGTCTCCATTCCTCTTGGCCGCAGTTATCAAAGAACATCTACATCGATACTAAATGGTGAACCCGGAACTAATGGAGGAGATAGAGCGCAGGGTGTACGTAGATGATTTAAGCAATGGCAAGGAGACAACAAACCAAGCGTTAGAAATAAAGATGACAGCCACAGCAATCTTTGGTGAGGCAACTTTCAAGCAGCACAAGTGGCAGTCCAACAATCAGAAGTAAGAAGTTGAAACTGCGACTTCAGATGAAGAAATTCAGATTTACTCCAAACAGCAACTGGGAAGCACAAAAGGCAAATAAAAACTGATGGAAGTCCCCTGGGACAAAGAAAAGGACGAAATTCAAGTCAGCTTCCCGATTTCAACCGCTGAGCCGACAAAAAGGAGCATCCTTGGAAAAGTCGCAAAAATCTACGATCCACTCGGTCTGGCTTCACCCGTGACCCTCTCTGGGACTCACGACACACAGCACGGAGGAGTGGCCCTTACTATGACCAAAGTGCAAGACGTATACTGGGTACCGCTAAGGGCACTCGTAGAATAAGTTCTCAATGCGTGTTCAGGCTGCAAGCAGTTTCAGGCTATGGCACTGGCAACACTGCCTCCTGGACTCCTATCCACTGACTGCGCAGAGGGGAGCACCCCATTCGAGGTTATCGAAGTTGATTTTGCAGTGCCTATCAATTACCGTATCAGAGCCAAAAAAAGGAAAGGCCTATCTTGCATTATACGCATGCAGTCTTGCATAAGGATTATTCCTGGAAGTACTACCAAACCTAGCGACCAGTGACTTCCTAAAAAAGTTTAAAACGGCTCATCGCACGCCGCTGGCTTCCGGAGAAGACATATTCCGACAATGGCAAAACCTTTGTTCGCGCCGAGAAGTGGCTCAAACAAGTTATGCGTGACGAGCGCATAATCGGACTGGTCAAAACAGCTTTAAACAAGACTATCGGATGTGGAATGTTGACCTGTACAGAGCTGTGTGAAGTGGTACTGGATGTGGAGATTGCTTTGAATAATCGCCCTTTATGTTACGTCGAAGACGACATACAGTTACCCGTGCTTACCCCTAACTCACTGCTATTTCCTCGATTAAACCAGCAACCAGAACTGAAACCACACCATCTAAGAGAATTTGATCAGCACAGAAGAGCTAAATATCTGCGAAGGTGCAAGCAGGGTTTGTGGACCAGGGGGACTACCGAATATTTACGAAGGTTGAGAGAACGACACTGGATGAAACACAAGGGTCAAACCACGCCCTTGGCCAAAGGAGAGGTGGTCATCATCAAGGACGAGGAACGAAATCGCAATAAATGGACAATTGGAACAGGAAGGAACACTCGAACGGGCAGTACAACACCTTTACCCACTGGAGCTGTCCTGCGATCGGGAGAATGTACAGACTCCTCCGCAACTCAACCCCTAAGCCCTGACATTCAGGCCCAGGGGGGATGCAGCAGTAGCCGCTCCTCATCGCATTCCCGCATTGATGCTGATTAGAGATATTTAGGAACACTGAACTGATATACTGGACTAACTTTCTATCTCGTTCACTGAATTTCAATTTTTATCGAGTGTGCCATTCTAGTGTTTTTTGCCCCGTGAAAAAAAAAAACATGGGAGTGTGTGAGAGATTATTCAGCGTAAATTGATTTCCGGTTGATGTTTTGCGATAAGTGTCAGATAATTAAACAATAGGATCATATTATATCTTGAAAATGAGACAGACTAGAGCATGAGACGAGAGAGGACAGATCAAGTTGATTTTATAAAGTAAATGTGAAGTTTCGGAACATAGCAGATTCTTTAGTCTCATTTCCGACACAGAGTTTTTTAAGAACATGCTTAATGATGCAGAGATCTACACTTTTTATTTACATTTATTGGAAAAATGTAGGAAATGACATATTTTGATGACAAGTTATCTCAACGTTCAAAGGACGTTTTGCCCCGTCTTGAAGAGTGAAAGTTTTACCCCAACTTGTTGGCCTGATATCTCCAATGTTACCCAGTGCCCCAATCCAGAAATTGCCATTTACTTGGAAGAGTGTTTGTTCATGGACGAATTGATCTCATTGGTAAAGAAATGGGGGAAATGTAAAGGTCAAACGAAAAAAGTTATCAGTCTATGATGACTTAGCTATATTTGGGACCAGTTCCTAATTCAGCTGACCGGTCAGAAATAAATGTCCAAGTACTCATTTCGCCTATAATAAAATCAATTCCGGAAGTTTTCCTAACATTATGGAAGTATCTGTTGATTTTAGGCAAAAAGAAATATCTCTGAGAGAAAGCGTCGCAATGAGATAAATATTTGGTTACCTATTGAATGTAAACAATCGATCTGCCATTAACACTCGGAGGGATTTATTTTGCTTACCGTTTTGAGAACGAAAAATATATAAAAAAAGACTGCTATGAATTCAATCAAGGCCTTGAAGGGATGTTGTTGTTGATGCTTTGCACGCTGTTAAAATTCTTCGAAGTGTGCTCCTATTTGGGGAGTCTGTCCTTCTCTCCTCATATTATTGGAGATACTGGTACTGGCGAACATGTATTTGCGAGGCCATGGATGAAAGGTCGTATTTTTTCATAGGTGGAAACATCCACCATTATAGAAATAATTTGTTTTCTCACGGTTTTACTTGGCCTTGCTGTACGCTTCTGCAAGGAAGATACTTTATAAAACTCTGCGATAACCCAAACTTGTTTGTCTTGGTGGTGTTGAATGCTTCACACAATTTTTCGGATCTTCCTAACTCGTCCCATAACTCACTATGATGCCTTGGAGACAAAGTCTGCAAAATTGAAACCATAGCGTCGCTTACTTCGGTGATGTTTCTTCTTTTGGTTCTCTCCATTTCTGACTGTAGGCCTATGCCCATCATTGTAACTGGGGTTACTCCGCAAATACTAAGGAATTCGTTTAACTCCTGTTTCCGGAAGCTCACAACACAATGTCTCTCTGTATCTGACAAGTCGTTTTGGAATTTGGAAGTCATTATACTGGGTGACCTGAACTGTGACTATCTTAATGACTCCCTTGGTAAAACAAAAAGATTATTGGAATTTCTTGCTGCTAATGAAATAGAACAAATAATTAAAGAACCCACTCGTGTTACTTGTTACTCGTTACGTCTACCCCAAGTCTGTTCAGATTTCCAGGAGTTCTTAGTACAACTATAAGTGATCATTACCCTATTTTTGGACTAATGAACGGCCCAGCAATTGGTCCACATAAGCATCGCATCTTGACAACGCAGACTTGGAACGAGAAAGTAGGAAAAATTTCATCAATGACTTAAAGAAAACTCCTTGGACCTTTCTTGAGTTTTTCGATGACGTGGAGGACATGTATTCCGCCTGGGAGTGCTTGTTTAAATCATTAATTGATTCCCACTTTCCTATCAAAAGGAAAAGACTCCGAAAGCAAACGTACTCATGGTTAGACAACTCTGTGCTACGAATGATGAGAACCCGGGACAAGGCGCATAAAAAGGCAATAAGAACTGGTCTCACTGAAGACTGGCAAAAATATAGGCGACTCCGTAACCAAGTAACTAGCAGTAACAGGAAAAACAGAAAAGCCTATTTTAAGAATAAACTTCAAGAAAATCGAGCTAACCCTAAAGCCTACTGGAATGCACTCCATAAAGTCCTTCCATCAAAGGATAGGAGCACCAAGATTGAAAAACTATTGATAGATGGTAACCAAGTGACTAACAAGACAGCTATAGCGAATTCACTAAATCAGTATTTTACCACGATTGCATCTACATTGTTGGCAAATCAACCTCCCCCAGAACCGCAGCCAATAAAGCCATCGCCATCTGAGCTCTTCAAGTTAAAACCTTTATTGGATTCAGATGTGCATATGGCTCTGAGACAATAAACCCCAGTAAGGCCACTGTTGCAGACAGCATCTCGACAGTACACTTTATTCGCTTTTATCTTCATGTTTGTGTTTGTTTAAAATTAAAAGTAACACCATGTTGATGGACTAGTTCTTCTTTAAGTATACCGTGCTTTACTGGCATTAAAACCTAACCTGATTTGTAATTACTTTTGTTTAAAGGATCATCATAACAAGGACATCAAACAAAGGGGTAGCTTTTACTTACATGTCCTGTTTGCTATGATTTGTCAAGTTCCACAGCGCTATCACTGTTCTTGTCGTCATTGTTCCTATTGTCATCGTTACCAGTATTTCCATCATCATTCTCGTTTTTACTGACATCAACATCGCCAATATCTTTGGCACCTCCCATCGTCATCGTTATCAGCACGGCCCCTATCGTCGTCGTTAAAACTGGTATTGACATCGCCAATATCTTTGGATGGGAAAGCAAATTTGAAGCTTCGAATTATTGATCGACGCATAAGCATTAAAGACGCCTCAGTACCTGCTCTAGCCCGCAGTAATTGAATTTCGCATCAACGATGTTAAAGCCTCGCAATTGAGCCCTTATGCCTCCAGTACACCATGAAAGGGATATGTACTCGCTCGACGCGATGTTATATGGCAAACCTCGAGAAACCACACCTGACTAACATCATTCTATTGCAAACAAAAAAGGGAAAATAATCACTGTAATAAAAAGTCTAGCTTTTTGTTAGAAACGATAACTTTTCTAATGCTTCAGCTCAATGAAACCAACATGTTTTATCAGACATGATAAATGTGGTAGTTCCTAAAACAAGGAATGACCTAAAACGACCTAAAATGATCTCAAATGACCTAAAATTAGCTTGAGTTTGCGGCGCAGACAAAATTAGAAATTTTGGGCAAGCCAAAATAAAGTGTGCGTGACAAAATAGAGCGTTGGCTCCTCTGGATTTTTTTTTTTTTTGCCTAAATACCCCATGTAGTCACTTTCACGGCCGTTTCAAGGAGTGTTGTGTAGTGCCACCATGGACAAAGGGAAGCGATAGGCATGTATGATTTCACCAGTCAATTAAGAAAAACGCGAAACAATCCATTGTTGCTTCTTAATTAAGGTCCTTGAGCTTCTTCCGTTGCTGGCGTGTAAGGCACGTTGGAAGCAATAGTTCGCAAAGTGATCGACCTTAGTGTATGGGCGGCCGTCACCATAAAAAATACAAGGATGTCAAATAGATTAGCAAATACAAAGCTGGTCTAAAGATCAGCTGCAGGATAAAATAGCTAATAAAGGAATGGCATGGCCGAATCATAGACGGTTTAGTTTTCCTTCGTGAAACAGAACGCCCTAAACATGGATAGTTCAGCCAAATGTCTAGTTGCCCATGTCGAGTTGGAATATGAAATTGTGAAATGGACTGGCTCAATTGCGAATAGCCTAGCACTCATTTGCAATACAGTACACAAACGGTGTTGCGTTGCTTCAAATGGCTCAGAGTAACGTCGAGTAGCACAGTGTACGCACAAACGGTGTAGCGTTGCGTGAAATAGCTCAGCTTAATATAGAATGGTACAGCGTACACACATATGGTGTAGCGTTGCGTGAAATGGCTCAGCGTAATGTCGAATAGTACAGCGTACACACAGATAGTGTAGTGTTAGGTCGAATAGCTTTGCAGAACATCGGACGCTCTATCTGAACATTAAATTGCTTAGTATTACTTGAAATATTTCGATGTTGTGGCGAGTCGTCGAGCTTGCTTGTGGCGTGGCGTGAGGGCCATGCCATTCCTTCATAATCTATGCTATCCTGCAGCTGATCCTTACTGAAACCATCTTTGTATTTGCTGATCTATTTGACATCCTTGTATTTTTGGTGGTGACGGCCGCCAAGGCTATCGCGCCGAAACCACCAAAAATACAAACCACAAATGGAACAGCGATCTGCTGGGGGCATGACGTCATCGAATGTGAAGACTGCTGCGAAACTGCCCGCTTACTTTTCAACGAGAATTCCACTTCAAAGGCTCTTTGAACAATGGAGGAGTACGTGAGGAGTTAAATTTTGTGTGTGCCCTGGACGCCATGGTAAGAAAACTGATATCCTTGATCTGTTTTGACATTTTTCAATCAAACTGAGTGATATCGGAATGCTTTTAATTGGTGTGTGGACGATAAAACCAACTCGGAAAAAAGGTTGCTTTGGCAAAAACTACATGTTTGATTGAAAAATGTCAAAACAGATCAAGGATATCAGTTTTACTTACCATGGCGTCCAAGGCAAACACAAAATCCAACTTCTCATGTATTCCTGCAATGTTCAAAGAGCCTTTGCAGTTAAACTCTTATTGAAAAGTCAGCGCGAGTCAGAAAAGAAAAGAGAACTCGGCAATTGACATTTAATGCATGTCTTAACACTACTTAATACTATAAACATTCAGGCTCACCAACGCGTGCAAACTGTGGTAAACCAGGAGGCCGGCAAACCGTGGTAGAATCCAGTCTTGTTGCTATTTTAATCAACGCTTTCATGAACGATAACGAATAAATGCAATATCGGCGAGGGTAAAAATAGAGAAACTCACTGAATTGGCTCTGCTTTACGGCAGGGCCAAGTGAAGACTTTTCAACACAGCGACTACACCATGTGATGGTTTCGCGACACTCTTCACATTCGCTGACGTCATGCCCCCTAGCAGATCATTGTTCCATTTGCGGTTTGTATTTTTGGTGGTTTCGGCGAGATAGCCTACACGTCATGCCACAAGCAAGCTCGACGATTCGCCACAACATCGAAATATTTCGTGTAATGCTAAGCAATTTAATGTTGAGATAGAGCATCTGATGTACTACAAAGTTATTCGACATTACGCTGAGCCATTTCACGCAGCGCTACACCATTTGTGTGTACGCTGTAGCATTCGACATTACGCTGAGCCATTTCACGCAACGCTACACTGTTTGTATGTACGCTGTACCATTCTATATTCCACTGAGCTATTTCATGCAACGCTACACCGTTTGTGCGTACGCTGTGCTACTCGATATTACCGTGTAATGAGCCAGTCCATTTCACAATTTCATGTTCCCACTCGACATGGGCAACTGGGTTCAAGGTTGTTTCGCTACAAAGTCGTTTCGCTGCAACACGAGTCGATTCGCTACACACACAAAGTCGATTCGACTCAAGAAATTTTCGCGAATATTGTAGTGTTGCGTCCTTTTCAAACGTAAAGTTGCTGCGCTTCGACCGATAGCGATAGGATTATATATATTACCCAGTTCCCCCGCGCGCTGATGAAAATCTTTATTGATTATTACGTAGGTAATTGTATTCGGCTAACCCGGGAAATTCAGACAGTAAGTTTATAAGTTTATTTGTAACTGAGGACTATTTTTTATTTACAACAGTAATTATATTAATTATACTAGTTATATTCACTATCGAATCTGGACCGTTTATCATTTGGCTAGACTATTCATGTTTAGGGTGTTCTGTTTCATGAAGTAAAACTAAACCGTCCATAATTTGGCCATGCCATTCCTTTATTAGCTCTTCCATCCTGCAGCTGATCCCTAAACCAACTTTGTATTTGCTGATCTATTTGACATCCTTGTATTTTGGTGGTGACTGCCGCACATATTAGTGCTCAGCATAGCAAGATCAGTGTCTCGGATGCTATTCGAGACGCATGACCTCCTATGGATTCCTACGATATTCAACCAACGAGAGGTTATTTTAGCAACATTTGGTTTGTCACGTATTCCTCTCAATAACATTTGCGTTTCGCAGCTGTTCGAGATCATTGGAGGCGCTTAATTGCCGCTCAAATCGACCGGTCCGATCCAGATTTTGTCGACACTGCATCGTTCACATCCCACAAGGTCATACTGACCCATAAGGTTATTTTAGAAATCACTCAAGGTCATTTTAGGTCATTTAGGTCGTTTTGTGTCATTTTAGGTCATTCCTTAGGTCATAGATTTGCATTTACTGTATGACTAGCTGCTGTCGGCAAAAGTATATCAGAGTTGATGAGAATGTTTCTTTAACAAAATCTTTCGTTCTCAAAACGGTAGGCAAAATAAACTCTACTAAGCGGGATTTTCGCGCGTGTCTTGGTTAAAGCAGGAGCGCCTGTTTAAACTCAATTAGTGAATAAAAATCATCCCGTTGCAACAATTTCGCCTCAACATCGTTACGTTTGTATTAAGAAGAAAGATGGTTCCAAATTACTAGGAAACGATCTGAACGAAAGGTATATTTAAACCGTTTCCTTCTGATCGGGGAATTGATCTAGGAACTCTTAGGACCAGGTCCTAAACATAGCTAGGTCATTACGGGCTGATACATTTTTTTCCTCGACAGAGACGTTTTCTCCATTTTTTATTCATGAAATCTGTTCACCTATGAACAAACATTGGTCATAACTACTGGTAACGTCTGAGTCGAGGCAACATTGGAGATATTAGGTTATTAAGTTGGGGTAAATTTTCTCATGGTTCAAAGCGGCCTGAAACGACCTTACAACGTTGGGATAAAATTTTGTTAACACCAGATATTTGCCATATTTTTTGTAATAAGTATTAAAAGGAGGGGAAGATATATTTATGAATATCACGAAATGTTGAGGAATCTTTACGATAGAACTCGAGTTGAAGTCAAAGATCACCTTCGATCCGCCATATTGGCGGGCAAGTATGGGCAGACCAAGTGCGATTTCCAGTTTTTTTTGTAAGAAAAAATAATTGGAACATTCTTATATCAATTTCGTAATTAGGACCCTAAAACAAGACTTCATGCCAAATCTCAGCCAAATCAGTGATATGAAATGGCCCACGAAAGTTCGAAAGTTACAGACTATCGAACCTAAATGGAATCTTTTAGACGATTTTTTCGTAAACTGTATTGTTTAAAACTCCTGTTTCACACTTATAGTGGACTGCTTCAGCTTCCGTTTTGTTGTTATTTATTGTTATTTTTTAATTCCCTCAATTCCCTGCTTCCTACGGTACCTCTTAAAACTATGTGAAGGCCCCTTCTCTTACCTGGTTTATGCTATTGATTCCTGCTTGATATATTTTTAATTTATGATAATGATTGTTCCATAAATAAATGAATAAACAGAAAAAATTAGTAATGATAATAATAATAATAATAATATTAATAATAATAATAAAGCGGTCAAACAAATTTATGATATGCACTGTTTTTGAAAATTTCAGAATGTTCGTTGCTGGTAAAAACATTTCTACGAATAGCTAAAAATATTCGTTTCTTCAAAATGCTGATGCATTTTTTGATTTTGTTCATTGCAGGTAATGATATTAATAAAGGGTAGTGACTAGGGTGGCAACTAGGACTTGCACCAGAATTTTAAAGACTATCTACATCAATTTTACCCTGAACTTAAAAAATTTGTTCTTTTACTGGAAATCGATGGTTGCGAGAGACTGAGGTCAAATGAGTCTGGATTCAAAGTTTGTTAGGGTTCAAATGGTTTCTTTATTTGGAAAAAAATTTATTCTTTTTAATGGATAATAGCTTCTACCCTTCTCTTTTTGTTTCATTGAAATCGATGTTCAAAAATGCCCAATGAACTGTAATCAAGCTGTGTTTGTTTTTCTAACAACATAACAACAATACAGGTTGAAGGAGACAGGTTTGTCGCTCTATTTGCCTTTAACTCGGAAGCAATATAAATAACCTCTCTAATTATAAAAGTGATCAAAACAAATTAAGAAACATGAGCACATTATTTTGAAAACATTTACATTTTTAGAGGGAAAACATGAAGTAATGTAAATACATTGAAGGTATGCCAAAAGACTTCCACTAATAGAAAGAAAAGTCAACTGATTCTCCTCACTGAAAACCCACCTTTTTATTTCTTTTTTTATCTTCCTACTCGTTACAAAATCGGAATATAATGGACTTACTTCATCAAATTCGTTCGCTAGAGCTTCTTATCGATAAGTGAACGTTTGCTTGTAGAGTCCGAAAGAGATTCTTGTATTGATAATTAAATTGATAAATTTGAACTTGTGAAAATGAATTTCTCCTGATTCATTGCCTCCAATTGCTTTTATTGCCAGACGGGAGCAGTAAATCATGGAGAAGGAACATGATTCACAGGAAGTTCTTACTAGAGAATCAAAATAAACATCGTTAAGGTAATTCAACAAAGCATCACAATATCAACTGTCGTACATATCTTTCAGCAAACAAAAGAGGAAGACGGAAATATTGACAGAAATATGGATATGAAAGATGTCGCGGAGGTGAATTGGCTGACTTAGCTTGTAACAAGGCCGCATGATAATCAAAACTTATCCATCATGAATATCATGACACACAGGAAGTTCTTACCACCACCAAAATAAACAGTGGTTGCATGATAATTTGGCAAAGTTCAGCATGCCTGCTGTTGTGCATGTGTAAAAACGATAACCCAGCAAACCATCAAATGAATTCTTCATTTTCACAAACTAGGTTTACATCTATCCATTTATTTAACGCACGCATTTTTAACGACGAACCAATTTAGTCAATTACATTATGACACAGAACTTTTGCGAGCTTCACCGGTCTTATCGATTTTGTTATGAATACAAAATTGTAGGAAGGTTTGTGACCTAAAACAATTCTTTCAGGTCCAATTTATCCTAACTCAGCACAAACGGTTTAAATATCAGTGTGCTTATCATTTAAAAAATTTCATTTATCATTCCTAAAATGGGAAAACAGTATGGACATATAAGGTTTCGTGGAGGTGAATTTGCTGACGATTTACACTGCTGCATAATTATAACTGTTATATATGAATTTTTCATGATAGCATGTCAGGCCACAGAATGATGTGACAAAACTTAATTATGGCAATTGACAGGCAAATTATTGCTGAACCGAGCAGCATTCTAAACAAACATTTTTACTGGTAGAAACTAAGGCACAAAAGATGACATGCGAAATAATTTGACTGCTATTGGTTTAACCGGCGACAGCCTAATTTCTATTGCTTTAAACTTCCCCTGTCATGATATGTAATATTAAGTAAAGAATTCGTTTCTTGACCAGAACTTTTCTAATCGTTTTCTGTATCATGTATTCTGTTTCTGTCTCCCTTCTCTTATTGGAGCTCTGCTTTATGATACAAAGGGCTGTCAGATCACAAGGTTAGTTTCAGTATGACTTACATTCAATTCATGTTTACCTTTGGTTCGTTTATTGGTTTTTTTTTTTTTAGGAAGCGTTTAATTGAATCATAAGAATTCGTCATTAAGTCAGAAAATTAGCTTTATCCACCTATATTAACTGAAGAATCGTGGTTAAAATATTCAGTTATCAACGCACAGATAGTACTTTGAAGAAGTATGACATTTTCGTGTACGAATGTGCATTAATTAAGAATTCTACAAAGCCAAACATGACGACTAAACTTCTGCCGATAAATTTGAACCCCCTTAGTCGTCTCCCTCCACTGACCCTAGTTGTTCAGAGATTGCCGTCTTTCCGAAGATACCCGCCTTTAAAACAAGCCCTCAAAACAAGCAAAACAGAAATGAGATCATTTTCAATTTAAGAACAGTAGAGAATTTTTGCCGTGTTGACATACTCTCATAATAACACCCGAGACACTTTCGAGGGTTTGTATATCCCTTTCCTTGTAGAAATAAAATATACGAAGAAAAAAATTCAAGTCTAATACAATTGATAATGAATTGCCACCTACCAAGTTTTCCGAAATTCGTAATATATTATCATAAGCAATAACGTTACGTTTAATGTATTATTATTTCCATTTCAAAGACGTCTGCATGGCAGACCAGTGTCGTAATTTGGAGTTTGGGCCTGAGAAAGTATTTGAAGGGAAACGCCTTATAAACCACACAATTCGCACCGTAGAAATAACAGTTTCCAGGTTCTGTGAAAACTTGTGTTATATGGAGCCCGACTGTGTTAGCATTAATCTTTATACACGGGGAGATGGAAATGGAAATCATAAATGTGAACTGAACAATGCTACACATGAAGGACACGAAAAAAAGTTGATAGACCAAGAGATGTATTCTTATCACGCAGCCGAGGTAAACGTAACTTTTAATTTAAGAGTAAGAGTGGTTTATTTTGTTTTTCTTTTTAAAACTCTGAGTCTCGTGTTCACCTTTAATTACGAACTTGAGTTTCTTTCCCTCTTTCAAGACATTAGCGGTAATACTGAGTCTGTGCTATTCACCAGAATCTCCTCAAAGAGAAAGCATTTCAAAGTTATTGGAGAAATATAGAAATAGAAGAACAACTATGATAACAAGGATAACGATGACAATATTGATGATGGTAGCGGTGCGGTTGACTATTAGATGTTGAAAATGATTATAATGATGATAATGACAATGACAAAGGTTTGTTTTTTCTGTTAGAGCAATTGTGTTCAAAATTCTTGTGAGAACAATGCCACTTGTCAGAGCGGATTTACTAACAAAGGTTATCGGTGTCTTTGTACCGCTGGATTTGAGGGTTCATTTTGCGAAAGAGGTAAACACAACTTCAATGTTGATATCTTGAGGCCTTTAGTTTAACAACAACAAGGAAAAACTTTACCACGCTTTTTAATCGGGTCTCGAAGAATAAAAGAGCTTTTTCTATCCTCATGTAGCTTAAAGCTCTCTTACTAGTCCGTAAGAATCGAACAACAACAGACCTTTGTTGTGGTTTCTTCACCAACCTAACTCAATGGCGAATTTTTGGTTTTTTGGCATTTCCTTTCGTCATCTCCCTTCTCCTTATTAGGTCTTCACATCGCTTCTTCTGAGCTACACCGAAAGTAGGAAGAAACAATAGTAAAATTAATAAACCACAAAAAGAAACAAAAAGATAATTAGCCACCTGTAGAACTTTCCGGATTAAAAAAGAGAGAATATATGACTGTTTCGCAACTCATCAATACTGCTTGTGACTTACAAGGAGTATGTTGATCGATTCATTTTGAATGTTTTTTTTTTTCACTTTGTACAAAGCAAAAATGACGTATAGTGATCACGAGAAAGCAAAAAATACGTTAACCACATTAAGAACAGCATGTGAAGGAGGCCAACCCAATTGTTGTTGTTTATACAGTCGTTGGTGCTTTTTATTTTTATTTTTTTTGGGGGGAAGGGGTATGATAATTTTGTTTTCATTTATTTGTTTATTTTTTTTTCTTTAGACATCAACGAATGTGTTCGTGAGCTGTACAAATGCAGTTCTGATGCGTTTTGCAACAATACCAAAGGGTCTTACAACTGTACATGTAAACCTGGATTCACTGGAAATGGAAGAGAATGTAAAGGTAAACGTTGGGGTCGAAATATAGAGGAAATCAGCTGGTTAAAAGTCTAAGTAAGAATTTTGACACATCGGCGATAGCACTACTCTTGTACTGAGCCTTGTAACCCTTATAAGTTTCTAAGTCCCTCTTCCGTCTAGTGTTTTAAAACGTTTGCAAATCCTTGTAAGGAGAAAGTATCGAATTCGGTTTTCGCATGAAATCACGATTTATGAAACGTTGTGTCTGTGTCTGCGTGATCTCCCTCGTCCTTTGGCTTCAGAAGACAACTCAGATCTCGGTGCTGATAATTCAAGATATCATACTCAACCTCACCCAGTAATTGCTTATTAGCTTAAAACTTTTATTCATCTCCTTTTTTTCTTTTTTTTTGCAATTGGTAAGTGCCTCTGAACCACATTCATCGATGATTCTTAATCGTTTGACAGTTCTCTTCGAGTAAAATCATAAAATACGAGATACAAGGTGGCATCTGTTCCAGCTTACACTGTTACTATTATCAGCCAGATTTGAAACTAAATGCCCAAAAAAATATAATTAATTGTTTTGCAAACACAAATAGTAATAAACTTGGATTAAAAACTGGATGAAAGTATCCATTTTTATTAAGATAACAACGATCGATCGATCCTCTCCCGACGCTGTTTCTTATCAATTAAGAAAATATATAAAACATACATGCCACCAAATAAAGTGAATGAAAACTAAGAACTCTTTCCAGCCAAAAAGCAGAGCTTGAAACAGGATAAAATTCTTCTGCCAATCAATCAGAGTGCAGTCAATATAGTTTCCCAATGATGGATTAAGATGGAGCTAAAACAAGTTTGCAGTTTCTTCTAATCAAAGGTATTTTTAAACTTCTTGCAGGAGCTTCCTCGTGTAGAGAAATTCATGACATGCAAGTAGATTTGATTTTCCATATTATATTCATAATACATCAAATATCGCGCTTGCCCGCATAATAGTTGAAGCCCATCACGGCGGAGAAAGTCCTCCTTTAAACCTTGATTCATTTCAGTAGAGTGCATAACTGTCATCACAGAAGAAGTGAAAAATATCCTTTGCCCTCGGACACCTGTTTGATTCCAGGACAAATAACCGAGCATCGTTGTTATGAAGGCTGGTGCTTATATTTCGCAGATTGACGTCTGAAGGATCAACTTTTCCTTTGCTTATTTGTTGAATCATCATTATAATTATCACTCTGTATCTTTCCCATTATCACCTTCATTGCCACCGTTGTAGCTATGATAGTTATTTTTATAAGCTCAAGTTTTATTTCACCATCATTGTTTTCACTATTTATTGTATTTTTTTTTTTTTTTTCATTTTGATTCGAAAGATCCAATGTGAGTGGTGTGGTTACCCTTCTTGTTGACTCCCAACCATTGTCCGTTTTCTGTCACATGGGAAATTTTGGATGTGGAGATGGAGGATGGACGCCAGTCATGAAGATTGCCGGCAGTGAGGTGCATACTTTAGTTAACTAATTATCTCGTGTATAAACCTACTCTCTTTCAAAACGTTGCAAGTTAAAAAAAAAGTGCATGTTACTTACATATGCAATTTGTTATTCATCAAGAAGGTAATACATGAAGAACAGACTTCGTTCAGGACTTATTGCGTGTAGTGACTATTGAAAAAGGATTAAAAAGAATTTATAAATATATGCTATCATATTTGTCTCAATTATCATGTAACAGTACAGCTAGATAAGAAATACACAGCATTACGATCATAATTCGGTTAAAAGCTGTTCGGAACAAAGAACATTTCTTATCTGAGTTAAAGTTCCACAACAGTTAATTGATGTGTAGATATTACACTGATTTAAAGAGCTGTCATTCCTCATCCCCTAAACAGCGGGGAGGGTGGGGGATAGGTAGAGAAGGATTCTTGGAGGACTATAGAACAATTAGTGCCATTTTACTTGCCAATGATTTTATCGTGACACAACCATACTCAAATTTTTTTCTCTATGCAAAGAGATCTGAATTTCGTCAAAGAATAGCAACGTCTATCATCCTTCATTCACTTCACAAATGATTATCATTTCAATGAATCTTGATTGGCGTGCAAATGAAAACAAAGTATAACTCCTTATAACTAGATACATATGTCATGCAATGATCTACGGCGCCGGGTATTATTGGACGTAATTGATGTTGGTAATTACGACACGATGTCGTAAATACTAAGGTCAATTCATCGGTAAAACAAATGAGTAATGGACCAATAAATGCAGATACACGACAGGAATTCGACAGAAAATATCCATTAATTCGGAGTAAATAAAAACAATTAATTGCTCATTTATTTCAGGCTACCTTCCATTATAAGGCGGATTACTGGATAAATTACCAAGGATACAATCTTCCCGGAGGAGAGACTGGGTTCGACGGACAAGAATCAAAGCTACCCACCTACTGGAACACATCCTTCTCCAGGATCTGTCTCGGTATGAAGACCCACCAACAGCTCAGGTTCATTGTCATCCACAAGCAGGCTGACTCTCTGTACTCACTGATCGCTGATGGCCAATATCGCGCCACCTCACTGGGCCGTGACGTGTGGAAAGAGTTTATTGATTCCCAAGGCTCGTTACAGGACAACTGCGACAAAGAAGGGTTCAATGCCGTTTGTACTAGGGAAGGACATTCTAAAGCCAGAATTGGTATTGTTGGCAACAACGAGAATGACTGTGTCACGTGCGACTCAAGGATCGGACTTGGCACAGGAGGTCACCCTGAAGATTCAAACACGTGTGGTAACGAGGCCGTGGCTAATCCAGATAATGGAGAGAAACACATCAAAGTCATGGGATACATCTTGGTCCAATAAACATGACTAAAAAATGATATTAGGTTAAATTGTTTCTATATAGATTTTCCTGTTTCAAGCGCAACCCCTCGGATAGGGACTTGTATCCGCGCGTAACTTTAGTTTTACCCTGGATCAATCTCTAGCCATTCTTTCTATTAAGTCTACAAAGGTAAATTTGAGAGTTCAAACATTCTTTTATGTAAAACGGCATATCAAATAGCATTTAAATAGTCTTAAATAGTCATTTAAATAGATAACAGAGTTATCCAACTCGCTTACTGTGTCGTAGAAAATATCATTAGCAGATAACTTTTTTTCTAATATTATCCTACAATTTCAGAAGGTGTAACTAAGAGGAAGAGTTGGACGGGTCAAAATCTCTCCCCCCTGCGTTTCGATTCTAATTTGTGTCGTTAATATCCTTAAAAGAATCGATTTGGAAAGGAACAGTCATGCTTTGTGGCCTAAATGAAAATTGAAACGATACTTTAATAAAGTAGACTGGTTTGTTCATGCATTGTCTTTCGTTGCTTTCAGTGAGATGTAGATGCACAGTTCTGGACTTATCAATAACTACCTTGGACTTCCTGCTTAGATGTAACAATCTTCCGTAACTAATATAATCTTGTCTCTCCACCACATCGCCCGTTTTGCATGGGTGCCCTCTTTTCTACGCTATTTCCACTCTAAAACTATATTTACCCTTTCGGATATCAGATAGAAAACAGTGTGGAGAATATGCATACTGATTTCAGGGCGTAAAGGACTAACCTTGCAATAGATTGGCATCCCACCCAACGGGGGCCTTGAGGCAGAGTACGGAAAAACTCTTTGAGGCCCTCGTGAAAATAACAGGCCCTTAGTTGCTCTACAACAATAAAAGCCGGATAAGCTCTGGCGGGAACAGCTCTTTGACTTATGAACTGTTATTACCTTTCAAATGATTTCCATTTCTCAGCCATTTTTTTTTTTGTGAGAGCGGTCACAATGGTCCTAAATACTGTTTTGTCAGTTGCTTAATGCGGATAAATAAAAGTATCCTGGAAACTAGGGAAAAATCCCAAAGAAAGTTTAGCACAGAACAGCCTGAAGAATGTTTTATCATCAATTTTAGCTAGCAAAATTTAGAAATAAACCTATTAAATAAAATGCTCACAAGAAATACAAACATGGAAATATAAACGAAAAACATTTTACCCAAACTTTTTACAAGGAGAGAAATGTTGGATTTAGTTATTTTGACTTATAATGTCTCACACACCTGTTGTGTTGTTTCTTAAAAGTATGATAACTATTGTACAGTGAAATTGGCAGAAAGCCTCTTCCAACATTCAGGCATGGCATGTTCAAAACGTTCTAAAAACCTACCATCGTAGGTCCCATACACCCTTTCTCTCCCTGGATCGTGGTGTAAGTTCTCCTTACCATCCGCTATACATGTCTTTCAATATTAGTTCTGAGAAGATGGCAGTAAATTAAAGATCCCTTCATCATAAGGTGGATAATTTTCTTTACTCTCACCACCTTTTGGTTTATGGATTTATTGATTCTGTTAATTCTAACAAGCCTAAAAGATAAGAAATAAGACAGAAGAAGTTGACATTTTTTTCACTAATTCGACTTTTAAATTTGTTTCAACCAAAATTTGATGAATAGAGAGGGTAAGTTTCTCATAAATGAAGCTGTGGCACTGCGTCAATGGAGAGGTATTACATGATAATTTGGTTTTATCAACTGAGGTAATAATGGTCACTGTGAAGGGTTTCTTTAATTTTTCAATTCATATTATATTTTGTTTTTTTGTCTTACTTTTTTTTTTTCTTCATTTTGAGCCCTAAACTTCATCGTGTATGACTGCAGTGTAGAGGCAGTTCACTAAAAAATGAGCCAAGTTTTTTTAAACTTACTGTTATTTCAGAATTTGGGACCCATTAATCTGGGACCACTCTGTCTGTGATCCAGTTGGTCACTGCCTGACTGGAAGGAGTACCGAGATCGCTAACTGCGTCAGTTACATGGCTGAAATGATCCAAAAACCGTCTGGCCGCATGGCCACCATCCAGCTTCGCAAAAACTTGCTGAATACAAAAAGTGTGTTACAATAAAAGATGCAAAAGAATATTTTCTTCATGAAATGGCTGGAGCTTGTTGGTCAAAAACCTTTCATTTGATGATGATGATAGTTTATTCAGCCTTCTTGCAGTAGAAACTGAATTACAAGGCGGGTCATAATTTACAAATACTTCTACATTATGCATACATAGAACTATTTTAGATATCAGTTAAATATAAATATTAAATATTGTGTAAACATTAAATACTATAAATAATAAGATAAATTGCAGTTAAGTATATTACACATGATTCTGATATTTAATAGTACAAAATTTCCAAATCTAATAGCTCTTGAGGAGGTAGGTACAGACACAGTTCTTCCTGCCCTAAGGGCATATGGTCTTGAAAATTGACATCGCGGTGCTAAATTTTGTAGTAGGTCAGAAGAGTAGTAACTCCGTTTAAGAAAAGTGACGCACGCATCCTCCCTCCTCTGGCATAGATTAATTAAGCCTGACTTCTTAAGCGCGTCCTCATAACTCATAAACGGGAAAATGATTTTTAGAGCCCTCTTTTGAACCGACCCAATTTGATTACTCAAGTACTGCGTGAGGCCAGCCCATACAGGACTTGCATACTCCAAGACAGATCTAATGATGCAACAGTAGACCAAGATAAGCTGCCCATCAGTTAAACCACACTTCTTAAGAGCACGTATTGCATATAACCTCTTGTTTCCTTTCTTTACAATATGAAATACATGCTCGTTCCACGTTAAGTTATCTGATAAGTGTACCCTCAACAACTTGTAACAGGAAACCTTTTCTATTATAGAATTACCAACAGCTAAAGGGGGTGGCGAAAACGGGCAATACTGTAAAAACGTATGTACATTTCTTTGCACTTCTTGCTGTTGAGAACCATTCCCCAAGAGAAAGCAAACGAGTAAATTTCGGACACAGTAAAATTCAAGTATGAAGGAGAAAGCCTAAGGACAAACTCCATAACTGTAGCGTCATCTACATATTTAACTCTATTTTTACAATTAAAGGCCATACTGTTCACAAGAATACAAAACAAGGTAGGAGCCAATTTAGTTCCTTGGGGAATTCCGCCATTCAGCTGTATTGTTGGGGACAGCACCGTCCCCACTCTCACCCACTGTTTCCAATTTGTGAGGAAGGCAGGAATCCACCTCATCAAATGTGGGTCCACATCCAGGTTATCCAGTTCATGCAGTAGAGCATTATGATCCACAAGATCAAATCCCTTAGAGAAGTCAGAAAAAAACAACCTGACCTACATCTCACCACGGTCAATCGTCTCCAAAATTGTGTGAAGTAAATGTACCAATACCTGCGTGGTAGATCTTCCTGGGAGAGCAAACTGTTTACTGTCCAACTTGCTCAGACACAGGTGAGCAGGGACTTAGCTGTGAAGCCTTCCAGTACTTTGGCTATTGGTGAAGTTAATGACACTGGTCTTAAGTCACTTTCAACAGATCTTGGGGGGGTGGCACTTCGGGACAGGGACCACAACAACGTGTTTCAGTTGTGCTGGAACATAACCCTGTTCAAGTGAGTAGTTAAGTTATAGTCAAGTAGACAAGTTATACTTGTCCAGTTAAAACTCATAGAAAACTGAAATATACTGTTTTGTTTCAACTTCATTCTATAAAAGGGATAGACCACACCTTTTATTGCTTTACAACCCTAATAACCTTCTTGGGATGTTGTGAACACTAGAAAAGTTTATCAATCACTTGCCTCCGGTTTGTGATTTACAAATTTTTCAAGTGTTCTCCCAACATACTGCATGGGTATTATGCTGATAAACCAATAGAAAGTGTGTTATATTACTCAAATACAAATTAAGAGTCTGTTTCTGTAAGCAATGTCACAGATTTTCATGAATTATTAGGAAAAAAGTGGCTGGATTTATTGTCAGTCGTCGAGCATTAAACCTCACCCCAGGCAATGCATGGCGAAGCTCAGTCCGGACCACATTCTTAACTGAAAATTTATTGCCAAACCAGTTCTGACGGCTACGGTAGATTACACCACATCCTGGGCACTCCAGAACATATCTGCCGATAACAGATTTTGTGAATCTGAGATTACAGTTAAAACTAGTTTAATCCTTTACACCCTAACATCAGTATGCATATTATTCATGTGGTTCTCTGCAAATTAAATGGTACTGGCATGGAGAATTTGTTTTAAAAGAGCTCCCTTATTGGGAGTCATTTTGTTCCTTTGCATGACCTTGAAGAATTAGCTGTTAGTTAGTCTTAGGGGTCAAAAGGTATGACTTGTAAATCTGCTGACTTAAGGAATTGAATGCTGGTACATGTTTCCATAAGAACCAGACTAGTTTGGCTTCCTATAAATACAGAGTTTTATTTTTGTTGCTGAATGGAAGGTCTCAAGAAATCGACAAAAAGGTTTAACGATCACCTGTTGAGTACCTCAAACCCTCAAAAACAGTAGGATAAAGAAAACAGTTAGCTGTGTGGGTACCATCATTTTGATAAGGGTCTTTGTTCTTGCAATGATTTTCAGCCGAAGTGTTCTCGCGAAACAAAAATAAAAAATGAAAGAATCATCGAAAGCATAACACAGTGAGCTCCATACACTATGCGAAGTACGTTTATTTAAGGGAACACCTATACTGTTCTTGCGATATTTTTTATGACATAGTTATGCAGGGAGTATTAGTTTCAAAAAGCCCTATTTCTGAACAGTTAAGCCACAGTTGACGAGGGTAGATGAGAAAAATAAGTGCAAACGGATTATGAATAAGAAAAAAGAAACAAAACAAATTATACTTGGACTACAGTTCTATCTAGAAGCAAGGAAATGACTGGAAGAAATTATCACGTAATTACACATCAGAGAGGCTATCATTTAACTTCTCCTGAACTATTTTGCTTTATACATGGCATTTTTCCATCAAAATTTCGGCTAATATCGAATGAGAGAGAAACCGATTCTTACCACAATGTAAAAGTAATGCCAACTTTTGTCTTGTCTGAATTCCTTGGGGTCGCTCTACTTATCAGATGACAGGAACTCGCACCATAGTTTCCATTTAGTAGCAAGGTTTTCAGAGAAGCATGAAGGATGTTGAAGGCATTTAAAGGCACATTCAAAATCGTTGTACACCAACAATATTCCAACTCTCGGCATATTAAAATAATGGAACTTGTTTAGAGAAAACAGACTGTATCTTGCCTCTTTGTCTCGTTACATGAAAGTGTTGGTTCCTAGCAAGTGGGCCAGTCAAACATGATATTAAGCAGATGGTGACAATTTTTCTAGTCACACTAGTCTTGAAGAAGTTTACAAAATGTAGTTTATTACTTCTTACAGGTGATCTACTGGAAGACAGACGAATAGATAGCGTCACCACCGACCATTTTTGCTTCTTTATTACATAGAACAAATAGATTCAAAGTCGTCGTGGGTCCGTTCAATGGTAGATTTAATGAAACATTAGTGATTCACTCAGCTGCACCTTGTGTAGTGCATGCTAAGATTTGTTATTGAAAAGGTGCACGGTAACATGGAATCCATTTTTTTTTTAAAGCAGAGCAAGTAAGAGGGGAGATATGAACAGAATAAAGGGCACTGAACGCGTCTAGAGAAATTCGCTAATGAATTCCAGCGTTTACAAGAGGTCTTGCATATTTTCGATCTATTAATAGTTACGAATTCTAAATAAAATCATATTTTCCCATGTCAGGATAACGTCTCAAATAATAGACACAACTAATGCGGTCCCTGAAGTTCACGCAGTTGTCTTGAGCACCTTACACGTCCCGACAACACCTTTTTTAAAACTTAGAATGCCGCTATTTTTCTTAGAGTGACTACTAGTGTTCCCAAATTCCTAAATAATTACATAACCCGTCTGTGCTAAACTCAGATAAATTGTAACAGGAAGAGTGCGTTATGAAAATGATTACAGTAGGATTCTGCTTCTAGACAACTGATATGATAACTGATGCGACCAGATTTCAGTTGGGAGGTAAAGTTATCACTCCATTAGGGCGATTTACTTTGTAATGCTTGACTGAACGAGCATTGTGGAGAAACTCATTAAACTCGCAATACTCTCCTAGGTTATTAAAGGGCAGAGATCCATCGCTAATTTTCATATGCATATACCAGGGATATACGTCAACTGGAATTCGAAGAAACTGAGAGAATTTCACAAGACTTCCTTGCTCTTTAGTGCTTCACAACACTCGCGAATTTAAGTCAACATAATAAATTCTCAATGCAAGTCTCCAAAGAAAATCCTGCACATACAATCCTGACTGTAAATCTCGAATTTGAATGTTGTAGGAAAAGTTTGAATCTCAAATGTAAATATCAAATGCAAGTACACTTTGTGAGTGTTGAATGTTTATCAAACTTACAGCTTCAAAGCATGGCTTAAATTTGTCTTTGGGTTCAATAGCTGTTTAATTTTACTTAATTGGCACTAAAATTTGGCATTTTGCCCAGTGTTTTTAAATAGTAATGGTTATGCGATCAAAATATCAGGTCTCGGTTGATCGAAGGGCGACGAACAATATCTGGATTAATAATGCAAACGTGTTTTTAAAGAATGGAAATAAGTAATTGTAATAGTCCAGTGAAAGTACTGAGGGTGAGCGATCTCATTGTAGATGATGTGAGCGTTAGTGAAATACTAGCGGCCACCTATTGTTCTGGCCATATGGTATGATCCTTTGTAAAATTACTGAGTTCTTGTTCTCATTATGTCATACGATCTTAAGTAAAGTTACTGACAACCAGCTGACGAGGCACAAAGTCTGATATTTTTCTTCCAACTTTCTAGAAACTTTCGATAAGACAATGGAAACACATGAAATGTGTAGACTCGAGTGTAGATCAACTATGTCTTATTCCAAAAAGATTACATCTTCAAGCGATTAGATATCTAGCATACGAGACCTATTTTTCATCTTCATACAATCAACTATACCGTTTGAATGTAAAGTAAATTTCAATCAGTTTGTGTAATCTTACATCAGTCACATTGTACACACATTTCACCGGAAATATTCATAGCAGTGAGTGTTAAGAAAAAGTATTTGTAAATCGCATTTCCACGCACTTTCTTGGGGCCTCTGTTTTGAACCAAACTTTGTTTGCATTGTCTGCCGAATGTTAATTTTCATCACCATTCTCGTCCCTGTTTCAAATTTGTTCATTTTTTTGAAAAAAATTAATTTGAGAATTTTTGCATCCGACCATTTTTTTAAACCAGTCTAACTCGGGGTGATGGCTCTTTACGCTAAACATTTAAATTTTTGGCCATTTCACGGCTATCATTTAATTTTTTCGGTTGCGCTAAAATATATTTGCTATTAACTTTTTTTTTTAGCTTTCCTTAATGTGCCTCAGATTAAAAGGTATTTAGAACCCATGTCCTAAACGGTCTTTCAAAGCATTCGATTTCGTTGTTACTGAAAATTGAGATGCTGGTCAATAAGCGGGGTGAGTAGGTTCATGCAAAAATTTAAGCTACCGCTTGTCGGAAGCTGTTTTCCTTGAAATTACATCAATTTTTTTTGTGCGGTAGCACAGACGTTGAACATACATGTCCAATGTAGTTGAACAAATCAAGTTGGTATCGATTGTATCAAAGATAGAGGAAAAGCGCCTGGTTTCATCATTACTTTGGGTGCATGCGGCAGCACGAGGAATAGTTTCCCTGTGCTGATACTCCTCAGTAATGATAATCATATATTCAAAGTTTTTTAAGAGATAATTGTTTACATTTATAACAAGCCGGCCAAAACACGATCAGCAGAATATCAAATAGTTCGTCTCACGGTAGAGCGCAAATGCCCTAGGAATAAGACGTGGAAATTGACCCCAATCCTATATGCTGGAGTTATCACTCCTAACGGATGACCACTATAGTTTCCTGCATAAATCATCGTTCATGTCTTCCAATTTCCGTTTGATCTCCATATTATTAGTCGCGAACCTCAGGTGGCCAAGCTCTAGCTGTGAGATGATCATCTTCCGAAGAAAAAGTAATGCCCAAGTTATGTGGCTTTGTCCGGGAATATTTACGACCGCTTTAAGGAATGAAAAAGTGAGTCAAATTCTCAATTAAAATAAATCACCTTTTTTTCCACAGTGCATCGCTTGTTATCTGACCGCTTACTACGTTGAAGGGAACCCATTAAGAAACTTTTCGTATGTACGTAGAAGACCTCAAAATGGATAACTCGCTAAAATGGGTTCTTTTCAATGCAGTAAGCGGCCAGATATCAAGCGATATACTGCGGAAGTAAGTTGTGGTATTTTTGTTGAGAATTTGACTTATTTTTGTATTCCCTGGTGCAGTCGTTAATACTCCCATACAAAACCTTATAATTTCGTCATGACTGTTATTTCACAACATGATCATCTTACAGCTGAAGCTTGGGCTGCCTGTATCGCAAATTGTTTTCGGATAAGATTTTTCTAATTTTCGCAATAACGTATAACTTTGTTTACCAGTAGGTCTCAGTAGGGTGATGGCTTTTATAGCTGATGGTTAAATTTTTGGCTTTGTTAAGGCTACTATTTAATTTCTTTTTGCTAAATTTAAAACATTGAACTTTTACAGTTAACTTTGTTTACGGAGTGGTACAATGATCACCCTGGCTGATGATAGGTAATTACCGTAGAGAACACGCCCCTGATCAGTTAGTCTTAACTGTTTCAGTGTATCGGGTTTTAGATCGCTCTGTCGCTCAGCCAGTTTCGGGCAATTCAACGCTTTCCCGACCATAGCAGCCTTACGGGTTTTGTTCATTGATTTTTAGCGTCAGCATCTCGTTCTCCTAGTCAATAAACTATTTTGCCCAAACATCGTAGTCTGTGTTGGATATTAATGGTAATTACGGTTAACATCTTCCAGTTCGATCAATTCTACGCCTAACGGCCGCATTATTTTGCTACCAACGGTTAATATTATCGAAACCCTCTCACTATATCAACACTCAGTTGAGTCGTTGAGACATTACTGGGAAAAGAGTTGTCTTAGTAAAGTTTAATGTATAGGCAATGCGTTTAAGAATTTGTTATGTTCTTATTATCAAAGTCGTTTTATAATATTTCCTAATTTGCATCTTCCGGGAAGATCTCCTTACTTTGTAGAAAAACGACCAACTGTCTGAAGAAAAAACATTTTCAATAATTAACAAGTTTTTTAATTCCATAAAACCCATCCTGTCGGCATTTGAGTCCAAAAGATCGATGTTAATGACCGAAATAAATATCAATGAAGACTAAAACTATGCCTTAAAATGTTAGCTCACACAATGACGAGAAAAGTCCGCAAATATTTTGTATAGATCTCACACAGAACGTCAAATACTCAAACACTAAACCAATTCAACAATCTTAATGGGTCTTTCACAAAATTATAAGATGAACGCAGCAAAATCCCGCAACTAATGAGGGGCATAGTTTGTAAGATAGGCTATCGAAAACACGACTAAAAAGGTTTGGTGCCCAAGGAAAATTTAAACCGCAATTATTTGATAGGAATAAGGAATAAAAGGTTTGGAACTGGGATGGCCTCCTATGATACGGTCCTTTGAACAACTTCTGTTTTCAAAAGAAGAGTTTCATTATCTGAACGTAACACGAGTTGGAATATTCACTCTGCACGACCTGTTAGATTGCACATTTCGATGTTTAAAAAATGTTTTGTGCCTTTCAATAAATATGGCCGCCTTCAAAGGAGCAGATGGAAAGCTGTTGTGTGAATTGTTGTCTTCTGATAAGTACAGAGACTCCGCGAACTACCAAGAAAACATGAGTTCACTTCATTTGTTTATTCAGGTAGGCACATATTTATCAAACACTAAAACAGCTTGTAGTTTCATTCAACTATTTTTCAGGAATTCACTTGTTTTACCGATCATTTTTTTTTTTATTTAAGTCTCCTTGTTCTTCTTCGCCATGTCAAAACGTAGGAACCTGCATCCCGAGTTTCCAATACAATTCTTACGACTGTCTCTGTGAACAAAGTTTAGCTGGAGAATATTGCGAGAAAGGTAATTGATATGTGTACTCCGGGTAAGTTGTTTTTGTAATCTATTTCTGTCAATATGCTGAATAATGGTGCGAAAATAAACTTCTGGGACGCGATTTTGTGCTTTCGGCTCCTCGAAGATGAATTAAACTGGCGGTCGCACTTTTTAATAACACCTGCGGTACTTTGCAATATTGACATATTTATCAATGATGCAATGATCATTACAAAGTGCGACAGGTCGAGTGTTGATCCAGTCGATCAGTATTATCTAAATGTGTGGCCTATACTTAATATTTTGATCAATATTCAAGAACTCAATGCACAAGATTTTTTTTCAGAGCAGAAAAAGTTTTAAAGCGCTACGGATGTTTTTAAAAGGTTTACTTTTCAGAGAACCGCAAGCGTTTATTATTTTCTTCAAATATTTTGACCTCCGAAAGAGGATTTAACAGTCCGTAGATGTCGTGACGGTGCGGAATGGATTACATAGAGTTGAATATAGCATAAAAAAATGTTGAGTCAAATCAAGTTTAACTGAATGAGAATCAGAAACAGAAAACCGAAAAACTGAAATTCCATGGGTTTCAAGTGGTCACTAACTGGAATTTTCAGTGTGCTACGTTTGAAGTCGGCAAACATCATTTTGAGCACCTTCTATGAAGAAACAAAAAATTAAACAGTATTTAATAAAACAGCCTGAAACGCTTTGGTGTGAATGGAGTCTGAGAATTTAGATGTAAATGAGAAAGTGACTTAATAAACCAACAAGATTTCTTTTTTTCTTCTAAGTCGTAAAGTCTTGCAAGGAACTGTATGAAGTCTACAGGTTGGTTTTTTCTTAAGAACGTTTCTGTTTTTTCAGCTCAAAATTTATCATATCATCATGATTCTTTCTTTATCCAATTGATGTCACACAAAAAACAAGAATGGTTGTGGCTCGTGCGACTCAAGGATCGGATTTGGCACAGAAGGGTACCCTGACGCCTCAAACACGTGTGGTAACGAGGCCGTTATCAATCCAGATAATGGAGACAAACACCTAAAAGCCATGGGATACATCTTGGTAAAATAAATATGACTCAGTTTTCGCAAAGTAAACCTAATGATAAGTCTAATTGTCGATTAGTTTTATGTCCGTGTATAACTTCTGTGTTACCCTGGATCAATCTCTAGCGATTCTTTTTATTAACTCTATATAGGTAAATTTGGGATACCACGTTGAACATTCAATAATGTAAAACGGCATGTTAAACAGTATTCAAATATTCTGATAACAGAGGTGTCCAACTCGCTTACTGTTTACGGCTTTTCACTTAGAAAAAACAAACTTATTGATATGCTCGCTGGTAAGTTCAACCAACTGAGTTGAAAACGTAAATTGGCCACCGTAAAGGGTAAGAAAGCTGACGTTTCGAGCGTTAGCCCTTCGTCAGAGCGATTGGGCCATGATTCAGGAGCGGAGGGGAGGAGGGAAGGGGGTTTGGGACAGCTTTAGGGTCAATATGTGTTTTATTCAGCGAGAAGCCAGCCATGAGAAACTTCCAGCTTAGTGGCTCTTAATGATCAAGTTTTTATTCATAAAAGTTTTTATTAGTACTGCAACCTAATGAGGTTTACACGAAAACATCAACGGCTGCGAAACAAAGCCAGATTTTATCGAGGGCTTTTTAATTAAAAGAAATAAAAACCAACAACAAGGTTATCACAGGGGCCTATCAGACTAAAGGATAATAATCCAAAGCAGCAATGGACTCTCAAATTGAACACATGAAAACTGCCGATATGCAGGAAAATGCCCACCACCAAGTCTTGATTAGTTTTAAGCTACTGCATTTGATTGATATTGAGAGGGTGTCTAGAGTTTTATAGACCAATAATTCAATAGACCAATAATTCATGCACTTGGTTCACCAAGTGCATGATATCAACTGGTCTGGGTTCGATTCTTGGGAAGACGTATTCTTTACTTTTGTAATGGGACTTCTTCCTTCAACCCTTCTGTTATTAGAATATTAATTGGTGGTGACATACATCCACAGCCCGGACCAAACTTGACAGCGCTTCGTGGCTCTCCGACCGCAAGGACTGTGGCTTCCAAAATTAACCTCCCAAGGGATGCTTACTTAAACATCAAAATTGCTCATCTTAATGTGCGTTCCTTGAAGTTCAGAGAAAATTTCATTCTGATTAAAGATACTATTCAATCGATTGGATTCGATATTTTTACCATATCAGAAACGTGGCTGGATTCCTCGGTTCCCGACGCCTTTGTTTACACACCAGGATATACAATATTTAGACAAGGTCGTGGTCCTCACAAAGCGGGTGGTGGACTTTGCGTTTATTAGAGAGATACTTTGAAAGTGGTGCACGTCGAAAGCCTTTCTTTAGTGGCCAACAATAGCTTTCAGCAATTATGGCTTAAAATACAAACGAGATCTTGTAAATCGTTTCTACCAAATACTGTCTTTCGACCACCTAGCACTCCCGTGAATTTCCTTGACAACCTTACTCGGGTTTTTATCGACTCTCTTTTAAGTGGCCGGGATATCTTTATCATTGGTGATCTCAACTGCAACCTACTTGGCAAAGACCATGAAGCGAAGGCTCTTTTGGAGTTTTGTACAACATTTAATTTAACTCAGTTGATTAACTTGCCAACCAGAGTCACAGAGAACAGCCAGTCTTTGATAGATGTTATCATGACTTCAAACAAGGAGCTTGTTGCATCAAGCGGGGTGCTTACCTCATCCATGAGCGTCCATAACCTCATTTATTTGTTATTAAATTCAAAGATTCCCAGAGAAAAACCTTCTTATGTGTCTGTTAGGAGCTATAGAAACTACAGCCCTCAAAAATTCCAAGAGGATCTTCAATTCGTTCCTTTTCACATTGTAAACTTTTTTGATGATGTCAGTGATCAAGTGGAGGTGTACAGTATCCTGTTTCTTGATGTCCTTAACAAACACGCTCCTATCAAGAGAATAAAGGAAAGCGAAACCAAACCCGTTTGTCACGCCAGAAATCATGCAGGTGATGAAAACACGCGATAACTGGTACAAGAGTGCGATGAAAACAAACGATAAGCTGCACTGGAATGCATATAAATTTTTTTGGCAGAAAGTTAAACGGGAAATCTGCTTGGCTGAAAGGAGCTATGTGAAATCGCAGATTATGGAAAGCAAAGGTAACATAAGCTCCATAGGGAAGGTGATTAATAGATGTTTGCCGAAAAAATCTTGCAGCGTACCAGTTTAATGATAAACATGGGAATGTGGCCAACGGCTGTAATAAGGATTTTTACATCGGTTGGATGTTTATAAGTCTTAAAGCCAACCAGTTGGCCAAAAGACCAAACTTGGACTTTGGATCCAAACGTCTCTGCAACCTCTGACGTTCCTGTGCAGAGTGAGCAGTTTGAATTCCAGCCTGTAACAGGGAAAGATGTGGCGAATGTTATCCTAGTTTTGCCTTCTAACAAAGCACCCGGCTTTAGCAAAATTCCAGCAAGAATACATAACACATACCGTTGCTAGTTGTATCAACAAACTGATCCAGATCAATAGAATTAAGCATTTATTTGATAAGGAAACGCTTTCGTTGATTTTTAATAGTTTTTTTTTCCAGCAGGCTTTTTTAATGCTCCTCAATTTGGAGCAACACTTCGGCGATAAACATCCGTAAGCTCCAGCTTGTTCCGGCAAAATTTTGCAGCCAGGATTATCTTAGGGCTTCGCAAATATGATCATATCTCTGCAGGCCTGAGATAACTTCGATGGCTAAACGTCAAACAAAGACTTTTGGTCAATGATACAGTTATGATGCGTAAATGTCTTCAAGGACTGTCACCTAGCTACTTATCGGACAAATTTTCAACTCGAGCTACTATTCACTACAGGCAGACAAGATATGGAAACATCTAATCACTGTATATGGTTATCATTTAGTTATCCTTGCAGATAGTTTTTACATAGTTTTTATCAATTAGTGATGTAATTAATTAATTTATTTAGTTATTCTTGTAAATAGCTTTTACATAGTTTTTATCAATTAATGCTGTAATTAATTTATTCCTTTATCTATTTAATTTTATTTTAATATTGATGCTGAAAAGCCCCTTTTAGGGATACTCAATAAAGTGTAAGTGTGCGGGCGTGTATGCATGTATGTAAATGTGTAAGATATAATAAGTCAAAATAACTAAACCCAATATTTCTCTCCTTGTAAAAAGTTTGGGTTAAATGTTTTCCATGCATATTTCCATGCTTGTATTTCCTGTGAGCATTTTACTTAATAAGTTTACTTCTAATTTTTGTCAGCTACAATTGATGATAGACATTTTTCAGTCTGTTCTGTGCTAAAATGTCTTTATAATTTTTCTCGTACTCTGCCTCCAACTCCCATTGGGTGGGATGCCAGTCTATTGCAAGTAAACCCTTTCCTTCCTATAAATTACTATGTATATTCTCCACACTGTTCTCCATGTTTTCTAAGGAGCCGAGGAGGAGAATTGGTTTAACAATCCAGAGCTTTAGTCAATGGTCAATTACTTGATTTGGGTGACCTTAATGTTTGATCGAGGGGTGATATTTTCAGAAAAATTAGATGCTTGTCGCTCTTAGGAGTCAAAAGTTTAATAAATGTTTGTTTAGCCGTTTTTTTTAATTGTTTAATTCCTGTAGAGGACAATGGATTCTGAGAATAGAAAATGAAAGGCTTTTCAGTTGATGGGAGTGATGTCAAAAAACCAAAAAAAAAAAAGAAATTACAACAGCCAATTGAAATACAGGAAAACGTCGCGGGGAGCCAATGAGATTTCAAAGCTACCACAAGCAAAATGCCTGAGGACTGAAATAGATGAGACATGTAATAAGTTCAGAGAGCAGTGCAGGTTTTTTAGCCAGAATAACACTCAGCGCAGGAGAAAACTCACCCTTCTATTTGTTAAAGTGGAATATGTGTGCTGACCTCGTACAGAGGCTAGGCGTAAAAAAAAAAGTTATCAGCAAAATGTTTCCGAGAGTGAACTAAAGTGAAAAAAGTGAAAAACGATAAAAAGAAAATTGTATGTGGCTTTCATTTCAAAGAACATCATTTTAAAAGAGAGTCTGACCGTAAGACTCTGAGAATCAGCGGGAGATTTACAACGAAAGGGTAAATAAAGTGATAGAGAGAAAAGAGCGTAGAAAGGAGGGCACCTATGTAAAACTAGCGATGTGGTGAAGAGATAAGTTAAGTCACGGAAGATTGTTACGTCTAAGCCGCAAGTCTAAGGTAGCTATCAGATAAGTACCCCGCCCGACCTTAGATGAGCTAATAAGTTCAGAGCTATGCGTCTACATCTCACTGAAGGCAACGAAAGATTAAACTGCAATAATAATAATAATAATAATAATTTGTTGCTTATAAAGCGCAAAATACATGTGGATATGATCTAATGTGCTATACAATAAGACTAAGCAAAATAAAATATGAAAACGAACTATAAAAGGCTAAGAATATACAATTTGACTAACTAAAAACGAACTATAAAAGCAAACATGAAAGAAATGTGTTTTAGGAAGTGTTTTAAAACAATTAAGATCATTTACTGCTCTTATATTTGATGGCAATCTGTTCCAAAGTTTAGGAGTAGATGCCATAAATGATCTATCACCTAAAGTTTTCTTAGTTATGGTCCTAGGTGGCAATAATTGTAGTTCAGACTGAGATCGTAACATCATACGTCCGAATTGTTGCTTAACGTTAATTAGATCCGTAATGTACTGAGGTGCCAGCCCGTGGATAGCCTTGAACGCTAAAATAAGTAATTTAAATTCAATTCTGAAACAGACAGGTAACCAATGTAAGGAAAACAAAGTAGGAGTTATATGACAAAAACGGGAAAGGGAACAAACAAGTCGGGCAGCACTGTTCTGAATACGTTGTAACTTGTTGAGATGTGCGGCTGGTAGACCATACGGCAAACCATTGCAATAATCGATACGTGCGGTGATGAATGCATGAACGAGTGTTTGTGTGGAGTCTTTAGGTACTTTCTGATGCGTCTGGTGTTATACAGGTGAAATAGCAAGGTCTTACACATCTTTTTTATATGACAGCCCACGTTCATGTTTTCATCAAACCACGATCCGAGGTTTTAACGGCAGTCACAGGACTGATAGTAGCGTCACCACCGACCAGCCCCTTGATGTCAACGAGCGAGCTTTTGTCTCGTTCCGATTAGTATAAATTATGTGAAAAGATAGAGGGGCCGCAGCCAGGATAAAACATCTTGTGAAATTTAAAAAACGATCTTTGGCTAAAACTTTTAAAAAATACGAGCTTTCGGCTGTTTGCGCTACAGCCTTCAACGGGTAAAATGATAAAAAGGTAAGAAATACTAGGTTTCACATTTCTGAGGTGTTCTTTCTTTCTTGTGTTGAAGGCCCTGCGAGTCTCACCAATATAACACCATGAACAGTCACCACAAGGAATTTTATAAACAACATTTGTTTGCGATTCCAACGATGGTCGAAATTTTGGAGCCGGGAACTGTTGTTGGAGGATGATGAGTGGTTTGTTCACCACTGTGATGTCGTGTTTTTTGAGGACACGAGTCAGAGGTTCTGTTACGCCTTTAATGTATGGAAGAGAGGCGAACGACTTGCGTGATTCGGACGCCTCGACCATCTTGAAAAATGTGCCAACAAGTTCCTCCGGGGACAACACTGTTGAGCGTCGGGTTTTTTTGGCCTGGATGTTTTTAATGAAATTCGATGGATAACCATTAGATTCAAGTGCTGAATAAACTCGGTGAAGTTCTCGTTCTTTTCCTTCGGAGGAGTTGGGTAGCTTTAGGGCTCTGTGTAGAAGAGTTGCTGCTGTGCTGGCCTTGTGTTTATTATCATGGTGAGAATTGTAGTCTAGATATCTGTCCGTGTGCGTAGGCTTTCTGTAAACATCGACAGCGATGGTGCCATTTCTACGGGTGACCAAAGTGTCGAGAAAGGAGATCTTATTGTCACTTTCAATTTCGATGGTGAAAGAGATGTTGGCGTCAATTGAATTTAATGTGTCATGGAAAGCTGGCACATTGTCTTTTTTGATGATGCAGAAGCTATCATCGACATAACGTTTCCAGATTTTAGGAGGGACGGATGAACCGTTAATGGCACTTTCCTCGATTTCTTCCATACAGAGATTGGCCACTACAGAGCTAACTAAGTGGCCAATCTCTGTATGGAAGAAATCGAGGAAAGAACACCTCAGAAATGTGAAAACCGCGGCAAAAGGCTCAAGAATTGCCAATCACGTCTGGGCCAATAGTCACGCAATAGACTTTGATAATGCATCTATTATTGACAAAGGCGGTTTTAGAACAAGGAAAACACTAGAAGCGTGGCATTCCAAGTTAACCCCCAATGCGGACAACAATTCCTGTCCTTTGCCCGGACAATACAACATTCTTTTTAACAAACATTCTTAGTTATCAGCATTTTTAATTTTTTACTTTGTACTTCACACCTAGTATTTCTTACCTTTTTATCATTTTACCCGTTGAAGGCTGTAGCGCAAACAGCCGAAAGCTCGTATTTTTTAAAAGTTTTAGCCAGAGATCGTTTTTTAAATTTTACAAGTATAAATTCTGTCTTACTATCATTTACTTTAAGCTTTTCTTTAAACATCCAACATCTGATGGCGCTGATACAGCGTTCCATAGCGTCCATTGCGTTGCTTTGAGCCTTGCGAGCTAATGAAGTCTTTCATATTTTTCTAAACTAACAGAATAAAAAAAAACCCGACTGAAAAATACAGATATTATTCTCTAATTTTGTCTTCGCTAGACCCATTAACGTTTCGAGCTCTGGGCTATCTGTATTCAGTAACAAGTTCTGTGTAAAGCATATAGAGGTAACAACATGATTGAGACTGCAATTAAGTGTTAAAAAGCAAAGATAGCGTAATTGTACGAGCCCGTAGGACGAGTGCGATTTGTAGTCCTCGAAAATTTTTAGGTGCTTATTTATGCCAAATTGCACTCAAAATCATGTTGTTACTTGTTAATAATTTAGATTAGAAGTGTAGCACAGAAATTTAAGACGGATGAAATTTTGGCAGCTCTCGCGCGCTATTCGTAATTTGCATTCGTGTTACAACTTTGCACTTGTGGTACACGAAAAATGCTTGGCTTGTTTTCAGCCAATCAGACACGAAAAAAAAAAAATTTAAAGAAACCAGAACGTGATAAAAGGTACCTTAGTGCCATCAATCTTCATAACCGGCGTCCACCCTCCATCTCCACACCCAAAATCTCCCATGTGGCAGAGGACGGAGACTGGTTTGGAGTCCAAACGGAGGGTAATCAGTTTGCTGACATCAGATCTATCAAAAAGACTGATTTGATTAATTTAATGTAATAAGTCGCTTCAATCCCAGTATAAAAATCGACGGGTTTTCGTGCTTCCTAGTGTAGAGATATTTCTCTGCTGCTAAAATGCCAGCTTCCTCTTCTCGCTCCCTACCGATCGAATATGCGTCTAGATTTTTCCTTTAGAATGTGTCCAAAGGAGTTAAATCTTGTTTCAAACAACGTTGCCCGTACTTTTACATTGAATATGCAAGAAAGATTCTGACATATGAATTACCTTTCTTGCAATATTCTCCTGCGAAACTTTGTTCACAGAGACAGTCGCAAGAATTGTATTTGAAACTCGGGATGCAGGTTCCTCCATTTTGACATGGCGAAGAAGAACAAGGAGGCTTAAATGAAAAAAAAATTGATCGGTAAAACAAGTGAATTTTTTAAATTAGTTGCATGGAACTACAAGCTGTTTTAGTGTTTCATAAATAAGTGTCTACCTGAATAAACAAATGAAGCAACCTTGTGTTTCCTTTGTAGTTCGCGGAGTCTCTGTACTTATCAGAAGACAACAATTCACACCATAGCTTTCCATCTGCTCCTTTGAAGGCGGCCATGTTAATTAAAAGGCACATAGCATTTTTTAAACATTAAAATGTGCAATCCAACAGGTCTTGCAAAGTGAATTTTCCAACTCGAGTTACGTTCACACACACCCACACCCGGTTCGTCGGCCGCCCTCCTAGTGAACAGCTAAGAGCCTCCTCTGATATCCTTTCCGATTCGTTAAGTGGAAGGCCACATCAGTCACAGCAGACGAGTTTTACGGCGCTGTCATACCGACCAATCTTCATGTTCCTGTGGATTCGACTGTCGTTCATTCACATCACACATGCCTCGACGAGCAGTTTGTTTGTCATGTGAAAAAACTAGCATGTTTTTATGAGCCAAAATTTGGCCGGACTTCACTGAACACTTCACTTGCAGATTCTGTATTAAGACTGAAACACTTCGGGAAAATGTGTTAAATTCGGCCTGCTGAACTATTTCAGTTTGTGAACTATTGCAGATTGTGAATTTTGATGGTTTGTGAACTTTGATAGTTTGATACTTTTGACAGCTTTAGTTGTCAGATTGTTTGAACCATTCTAAAAATGATTCTGATTGGCTTATTGTAGCGTGCCTTATGGGAGTGGAGAGCATGCTGACGACAATGCTGTTCGCTTTTGAAATAAACTTCGTTTTGAAAATTGATTGTAATGCATGGGGAATTTAACGGATTCTTTTTTATAAAACAAATAGAGAAGCATTGACTGTGCTCTGTTCTGTTGTAAAGCACTTAGGAAGCGGCTAGAACACTCAAGAAGTGCTACTACGTCTCGTGTCCCGTTAGTTAGTTAGTGTCTCGTTACGACACTATCTATCTCCGGGAGGAGATAGACCACCTCCCCCCCCCCCCGGTTTTTCTTGGTGTTCACCATGCATATTTCACCATTTACATATTGCATACATATTATTACATCTTAGTTAATGTCCAACGCAAGTATCAGCCAATTTGATCGACGGCTTGTCAATCAATAGAGGAAAATAAATGACGGTGTTTTAAGACTTTGCGATTCATTCAACTTGACAACTTTGAGGTCAAATATCTCCCCTTGCCAGAAAGCTACAACACCAATTTTGAATTCTCCTTTATAATCCATCGTTTCGTCTCTGAATACCATCAAAAAAATCTTTTGGTACCATCGCATTTTTGTCTTTTATGCGTTTTAAAATCTGTTACTGTGACAAGCTTCTCTCAACTGCACCTGTAACGCAATTCTGGCTCTAAGCGGTCACTTGACCAAAGAAACCCGCATGTTATAGCTCGTTATACAACATGATTGATCAAGAAATCGAAGAAACGAGAAAAACTTTGGAGACTTTTTTGTAGGAATGGAAAATTTCAGTTTAGAGATATGCATGTAGGCGAAATGTTGATTGGAAAACCACACAGAGATTTGCTAAAATCAGCAAATACGGCTTTTGTACGGCACAAAACATTTAGTAGTCTATCGTTTGATTGTTTATCATTATATTTGCTCATTGTAGGAGATTTGAATGTCGCACGCTGAGTGTTGGTTGACATTATTACAAGCTCCAGTGTGTGACAACTTCAGCTATTACAGAGGAGAAATTCTGCTCTCTCGCATGAGAGGAAATATCAATAGCTCTATCAAACTGAAACTCTATTACTTTTCCGAAAATAAAATTAAAATAGTGTTGTCGTTGTCACTTACCGTCATCGAACATTTCCATGCAGAACTCCGCCAAACTAACATCTGTGGCGTGACTCGAAGGCTCTTCGTAGGAATTATTCAAAAGCGTTTCCCATGCTGTCTGCTAGATAACAATTTCAGAATATTCTGTAGATCTCAATGTTTATTTTCTTGCTTTCATCGGAAACTATCTGCATTTTTTTAAAGCATAGAGATGTCATTGTGAAGACACCTACTGCATGAAAGCTGTTTGGTAAAATAAAAATTGGACGACGCACAACATAAACTTATCAAATGTGCGCTCACCCTCATCAAAGATTCCTACTTATAATCATTATGTACGAGGCAATTAAGAGGAAAGTTGGAGGAAGCGTGCTTAGGATTAAAGACAGTTAAGAATAAAGAAGGGTACCTCCGTAACTTCGTGACAATAAGCGATAAATAGAGTGTTTAACTCGATAGCTCACGAGTGAGATGTCGAGTTGAACACAAGAAGAGAAATTCCATATCTAAAAGCAACCATGTATTATTTTGTTTATCATATAAACACAATAGCCCTTTACTGAGAAGAAAAGCTGAATTCATGAAAGAATGAAAATAAATGAATCGACAACTCTCGAATAACAATTGTAGAGTGCGTTGGCGCAAACTCTTAAGATGGAAAAATGCGTTGAATCACATAGCACAAACAACAATGGTCATCATTTTCAATTTGCAAAATTCTCATTTATTGACTTTGTCCTTACTGACAGGGGAAGTCTTTCAGGTAAGCAGCCAAAATTGGCCAGTGAAAAATCTTCCAGTTGTCGATTTTCATTCTCAGCTGAGAGAACTGCTAACACCAAAGCCGCTGAATACGTAACCCAATGATTATCTCAACAGCCGCCGAAAAGTTCAGAGTTTAGTGTATCACGTCATATATATAGAAAAGCCAATCCTCCACACCATCGCTCGCTGCCCTTTAGTGTTTCTGGCCAGCACTGGAATCAGTCATTAGCCCCTTTTTTTTCTAAGTTGACGATGTGCATTTTGATTTTATATTCTTCTTTTGTCGCAAGAAGAGGCTGGTATATGAGACTGCTACGTATAAAAATTTTATCCATCGTCGGACAGCGGTGGCAGCCACAAAGTATCTCACTCACAGAGCATGGAGAGGATTAGTGCAGCTGACGTCTTTGAGTGCGATGTTGATACACTTCTTGATTTTGTTCATAGCAGGTAATAATATTAATAAAGTTGGGGACCAGGGTGGCAACTAGGATTTGCACCAGAATTTCAAAGACTATCTACATCAATTTTCCCCCGAACTTAAAAAAATCGTCCTTTTACAGTGGATCGATGGTCGCGAGAAGCTTGGGTCAAATGAGTCTGGAACAAAAGTTTGTTAAGGTTCAAATGGTGTCGTTATTTGGAAAAACCTATTCTTTTTGATGGATTATACCTTCTACAATTTTCTGTTTGTCTCCTAGAAATCGATGTTCAAAAATGCCCAAAGAACTGTAATCAAACTGGGTTTGTTTTGTTTAACAATTAAGGCTACCATAGCAACATTACAGCTTCAAGGAGACAGGTTTGTTGTTTTATCAATATAAAAAAACCTCATTAATAATAAAAGTGATCAAAACAAATCAAGAAACACAGCACATTGTTTTGACAACATCAATATTTTCGAGGGAAAACACGAAGTAATGTAAATACATCGAAGGTATGCTAAAAGACTTCCACTTATAGAAAAAAAAATTCTCCTCAAAGATTTCATTTGCGGAGAAATAATCGTTCAATATTTTTGGACGGTCATTTTTAACGTGTGCGCCACCACGATGCTGAAATAACTTCCCATAAACAATAACACATTTTGATTTCATATGGAACTCTATGATAATTGAAAACCCATATTTTCATTTCTTTTTTTATTTTCCTACTCGTTACAAAATCGGAATATAATGGACTTACTTCATCAAATTCGTTCGTTAGAGCTTCTTATCGATAAGTGAACTTTTGCCTCTAGAGTCAGACAGAGGTGCTTGTTTCGATTATTAAATGGATAAAAAAAACAGCTAAGTGCTTACGAAGGAGGAATTCTCCCTCTTGAGACTAAAAATGATAAAAAACAATAGTGATAAAAATATCAATAACAAAACAAAAAAGAAAGGCAGCAACTTTTACTACAGCATCATTCCAGTTGTCGATAATGTCTGCAATGAAAGAGGATAGGAAGTCATGCCGTGTGAAAAAGTTTGAAACTTGTGTAGATAACAAAGCTAATTTGAAGTTGTGAAAATCAATTTCTACTGATTTATTGCCTCTAATATGAAGCCTTTACTGCCAAACGGGAGCAATAAATCATGGAGAAGGAAAATGATTCACAGGAAGTTCTTACCAGAGAACCAAAATAAACATCGTTATGTTAATTTAACAAAGCCTCATAATCCCAGCTGTTGTATAAGTCTTTCAGCGAAAAAAAGGGCAAAACGGAAATATTCACAGAAATATGGACATGTAAGGTGTCGCAGAGGTGAATTGGCTAACTTAGCTTGTAACAAGGTTCCACGATAATCAAAACTTTTCCATCACGAATATCATGACACACAGGAAGTTCTTAGCACCACCAAAATAAACAGTGGTTGCATGATAATTTGGCAAAGTTTCACAATGCCAGCTGTTGTACATGTGTAAAAACGATAACCCAGGAAAACATCAAATGAATTCTTCGTTTTCACAAACTAGGTTTACATCTATCCATTTCTTTAACGCGCGCATTTTCAGCGACGAACCAATTTAGTCAATTACATTATGACACAGAAATTTTGGGAGCTTCACCGGTCTAAACGTCTGCTCGACTATGTTATGAATATAAAGTTGTTGGAACGTTACGTGACCTAAAACAATTCTTTCAGGTCCAATTTATCCTAATTCAGCACAAACGGTTTAAATATCAGTGTGCTTATCATTTAACAAATTTCAGTTATCATTCCTAAAATTGGGACGACGGTATGGATATGAAAAGTGTCGTGGAAGTGAATTTGCTGACGTGTGACACGGCTGCATAATTTCAACTGTTATTTATCAATTTTTCATGATAGCATGTCAGGCTACAGAATGATGCGACAAAACTTAATCATGGCAATTGACAGGCAAATTATTGCTGAACCGAGCAGCATTCTAAACAAACATTTCTACTGGTAAAAACTAAAGCAGAACAGCTGACATACGAAATAATTTGACTGTCATTGGTTTAACCGGCGACAGCCTAATTTCCATTGCTTCAAATTTCCCCTGTCATGATAAGTAATATCAAGTAAATAATTATTTTCTTAAGCATATGTTTAATGGACCAGAACTTTTCTAATCGTGCTCTGTATCATGTATTCTGTTTCTGTCTCCCTTCTCTTATTGGAGCTCTGCTTTATGATACAAAGGGCTGTCAGATCACAAGGTTAGTTTCAGTATGACTTATATCCAATTCATGTTTACCTTTGGTTTGAATATTCGTTTTTCCTTTTCTGGGAAACTAATTTAATTGTAAGAATTCGTAATTAAGTCACAAAATTAGCTTTTTCCACCTATATTAACTGAAGAATTGTTAAAATATTCAGTTATCAACCCACAGATAGTACTTAGAAGAAATTTTACATTTTCGTGTCCGTATGTGCATTGATTAAGTTAGAATTCTACAAAGCGAAGCGCAGACGATTAAAAAATCGATGTCAGAACTTCTGCCGAGTAATTTGAACCCCCTTAGTCGTCTTCCTCCACTGACCCAAGCAGTCCAGAGATTGCCGTCTCTCCGAGAAACCCGCCTTTAAATCAAACCCTTAAAACAAGCCAAACAGAAATGAAATAGTTTTCAATTTAAGAACAACAGAGAATTGTTGCCGTGTTTATATACTCTCATAACAACACCCGAGACACTGTCGAGGGTTTGTATATCCCTTTCCTTGAAGAAATAAGATAGACGAAGAGAAAAATTAAAGTCTAATACAACTGATGATGAAACGTCAACTATCAAGTTTTCCGTAATTCTTAACATATCACCATAAGCAATAATGTTACGTTTCATGTATTATTATTTCTATTTCAAAGATGTCTGCATCGCGGACCAGTGTCGTAATTTGGAGTTTGGGCCTGAGAAAGCATTTGAAGGGAAGCGCCTCATAAACCACACAATTCGCACCGTAGAAATAACAGTTTCCAGGTTCTGTGAAAACTTGTGTTATATGGAGCCCGACTGTGTCAGCATTAATCTTTGTTTACGAGCAAATGGAAATGGAAACTATAAATGTGAACTGAACAATGCTACTCATGAAGGACACGAAAAAAAGTTGATAGACCAAGAAATCTATTCTTATCACGCAGCTGAGGTAATGTAGCTTTCAATTCAAGATTAAGATTGGTTTATTTTGTTTTTCTTTTTAAAACTCTGAGTCTCGTATTCACCTTTAA